>NW_004457313.1:1420879-1456477 GCF_000313135.1 Acanthamoeba castellanii str. Neff | reverse complement strand
GGGCCACCCTGCTGCGGTCCTCCTTGCTGCGGTCCACCCCAACCTCCCGCCTGCGGCAGTTGCTGAGCTTGGGGTCCTTGCGGACCACCCTGCTGAAGGGGTGGCCCTCCTTGCTGCGGCCAACCTCCCGGCTGCGCCCCTTGCGGCCCGTCCTGACGAATCGAGGGTGCTCCTCCTTGCGGCCCGCCCCAGCCTTGTTGCTGCTGGTGCTGCTGCGTCGGGGATGCTCCTCCTTGCGGCCCACCCTGCTGCAGCGAGACTCCATGCTGGCCGCCCCATTGTTGTTGAGACGGCGAGGGCGCTCCTCCTTGCTGCGGACCGCCCCAGCCTCCCGCCTGTTGCTGCAGCTGCTGCGTCGGGGGTGCTCCTCCTTGCTGCGGACCGCCCAACCTCCCGCCTGTTGCTGCGGCTGCTGCGTCGGGGGTGCTCCTCCTTGCTGCGGACCGCCCCAACCTCCCGGCTGCGCCCCTTGCGGCCCGTCCTGGCGAGTCGACGGTGCTCCTCCTTGCGGACCGCCCCACTGTTGTTGAGACGGAGATGGTGCTCCTCCCTGCGGCCCTCCCCAGCCTCCTTGCTGCTGCTGCTGCTGCTGCTGTTGAGGCGGAACAGTGACCGGAGCGGCGGTGGCAGGCGCAGCAAGCCCCACCTGCGTGGGAGGAGCCTGCAGTCCCATCTGGAAAAGGCCACATGCGCGTTGCGTTAAAAAGAGCACAACCAAAACAATGACCCGAAAAATAGGGCGAGGGCCTCGCGTACCTGGGCGATGGAGATGACAGGCCTGGGGTTGGGCTTGATGTTGTGTGCCTTGTAGAAGTCGGTCAACTGCTTCGGCAGTTCTAAGGGTTGTTCAGGTGGGGTGAGTCACACGCCAAGCGGAGCAGGAACGTTGTGGGCGGGAAGGCGGCAGACAAACCTGCGAGAGTGACGCGAGCGAGTTCAGAGTAGTGCTGGTTCCTGAACTGTTGGAAGGGAACGAATTGGACGATGTCCCTCGACGCCTTTTTGCCTGATCTAGCCTGGAGCAGCCTTCCATCGCCGTCCAGCGTTTCCATCTCCTTAAAGTCGTCATTGCCCACACCCACAATGACTGCACACACACACACACACACGAGGATCAGGTTCGTCATAAGATAAGAGGTGCAGAGAGTGTCAATAATGGCTCTCGCCTTGGCAGGGACCACGATGCGTACTCAAAGAAATGGGCAGATCGGAAGCGTTGACGATCTCCGCCATCGTGGTGTCCATGTCCGAAATGGCTCCGTCAGTGATCATGAGGAGCGTCCAGTAGACCTGCTGCTGAGGGGGCGTCTGCCTTGCCAGTTCGGCCACTTGCTTGATGATCTGTAATGCACGCAAAGGTGTGAGCCCTCACAATTTTGACGAAGCGATAATAAAGCACTGCACGTACGGGACTGAAGTTGGTGGGTCCAGAGAGTTTGACGTGGCTGAGGGAGTGCGTGTAGGCACCAATCACGTTACTGATACCGACGCACTCGGGCTGTTAACAGTGGTGTGCGGGTTTTCAGTTGTGAATCAGCTCATTGGGTAGCCGGGAGAAGGGGGGGGTAATCAAGGAACCAGGCTGCAAGGTGTTACACACGTACGTTGGTAGGGTCCATGTTGACGTGGAAGCAATGCGAGGTCGTAGCGGTCGGCGGAATCTTGGCTCCAAATCCGTAGGTCTACACCGCGTGCAACACCTTCTCAGTCACACTAAGGCCTCCCCGCGATAGGTTTTTCACTGGCGGAAAGATGAAGGGGCTTAGCTACATACCGGGAAGCGCGAAGTCTGGTCGTAGGACGCAAGAATTTCTCCAACAGCCATGATCGCCTTCATGTACTCGTTGGGTTGGCCCGAGGGATCGCGGTAATGCAGCGAGCGAGCACTCTGTGCGTCCCCATGTACGGGTTTTTAAGCAAAGCTCGACCGATTTGTTCTGAAATCTTGAGAGCGATGCGTGCATAAGGGAGGGCGTCATACCGTAGGATCGCCATTTGAAGCGGTAAAGTCGATAGCAATCGCGAGGCGAAGCTGGCAGCCACCAGCGACATATTCCAGGAAGCTACAGAGGGAGAGCAGAGAAAGAGCTGGTTGTTGGAGAAAGCAGAGGTAGCTCATCGGTGGTAAATAGAGGGTAGAACCTGTGATTCTTGCGCAGGTCCAGCTGGACAATGTTGAGTACTCCTGAGTTGGTGTAGCCCTTCTTCTTCCTCTGCTTGTCGGGCTCGATCAGCGGCAGCTGACGCTTGCCCTGCAGCAGTTCATTCAGCGTGGCCTGATGTAATCGGAGGAGGCCCAGTTAGTAAGTGTTAGGAGGCTCTAGACTTCACGCACACACGTACGCACGCACGCACACGCCACACGAAAGAATGCCAAGGGCGAACGCACGTTGGCGAGTCCAATGAGGTCGTGGCTACCATCTGCGTCCCAATCATAAACCTTGAAGAGGAGTTGGCGGTTGAAATCTCCCTGGCACAGCTTGGAGCAGTCCAATTCAAAGGGGCACCACGCAGGGTCTGGCCACCCACCCCACCCACAAGCAACAAACCGTCAACAGGAGGGAGAACACGCCCACGAGTAATGAATGGTGATGGAGGGTAAATGAGAATACGAAAGAATGAGAGAGAGAGAGAAAATAAGGGACTGGAAAAGGTACCTAGCGTTTTCTTGATGACCTCGGTCTTATGGATGAGGGTCCATTGGCCGTTCTCAATGTTGTTGCGGTGGATCTCCAACCAGGGGTCGGATTTGCCAAACAAATCCTTCTTGTCGAGGTGCGATCCGGTGAACCGAAAGCTAGAGAGAAGAAACCACGACGAACGCCGAGCCGGTCAGTGGCACTGAAAAAGATGTGGGAGCGCAGACAAACACGGAGAAGTCGTGTTCGTTATCATCAATCAACGTACGTGACGATGGAATTGGCCGCCTCAGAGTTGACCTCCTCCGCGGCAACGATGATGTCACCAATCCGACGCGCCGGATGATCGGGATTCCTGGTTTGAGAGTGTGTGTGTGTGTGAATTTGCGTGCACGACCGCATCAGTATGTAGAGAGACTCCAGGTGGCGGATATCATCCGGGCAGGTCAGAAGAGGCGAAGCAGTACTTGAGGTCGCGTGTCGCTACGCCACCCGGGCTGCCGAGGATGTCGCCCAGGTTGATGACCGCCTCTCCCAGGTTGTCCTGCCTGGAGAGCGAGCCATGGGGCTTATCGACGTCATACACGTCAAAGCGCAGCTTCTGGGCCTTCTCGAACCAGTAGTCGAGGGGCACCACCTGCGCAAAGTTCGGGTTCGACTGGTTCCTGAGAGAGAGAGAGAGAGAGAGGACAACGTCACACCACACCCAATTAACGGCGTAAGAATGAGAGAGTGAACAAGAGGCCTCTCACGAACGGCACGCCCCAAGTACGTACTTCTGCCATTCAGTGCGGCCGACCTCCCTCCATCCACCAGTGGCGGGGTTGAACTCCTGCACCACAACAAGCGGGTCCGACGCAGAAAGTACATCCATTCTAATCAAATGCCTGAAAACAAAACACATTTTGAGATTTAGATTGCCCCAAAGACCAAACCAACAAAAAAAGGTCAGCTAGATCAAAGCAAAGCAAAGCAAAGCAAAAAAATGTTGGAGAAGGTAAGTGTGCCTGAGAGAGATGCGCAGCTCCACCCTGCTGGGCGCTTCGACCATACCCGCCGAACCTTGCATCATTTTCACTCGCGGGGAACAGTGTGACTTGAGGTGTGGCCGTGAGGTGCCGTGTGACCACGTTTGTTTATTTTTCTTACCCGTTCCCCAAGTTCGTGGAAGGCCAGCCACGGCCACCGGTCACGAGGGACCAACCAGATAAAAGAGACTGACAGTCCCTTAATTAAGGGGAAATGAGGAGAAGTCAAGAAAGGAATAAAAGAAAGAAAAGGCGAGCTTGTGTGGCGAACGTCACGGTAGGTTAGCAAGCGTCGAAGTTGAGGAGGTAGTCCGCCATGATGCCGAAGTTGGGGGTACCCAGCTGTATTTGCAAACAAAGAAACACAACTGTCAGCGTATTGATCGAATTGAGGAACACAAGAACAAGAACAACAGGGTGTGTGTCCCCAGTGCTGGGCGGTGGGTGCGTACGCCACTCGCGGCATCCCAGCCTGAGGCCGCCGGCCATCCATACTGGCAAGTATAGCCGGTAGTGCCCTTGTTGCTGCCAGTGACCACGTCGTGGAAGGCTTCCGGCCGGTCACGGGCCATTTGGTAGAGAATCGGGTTGAGGAACCCCAACTGCGGCTTGCCCCTACGTTATTGTGTGCGCGTGAGTGCGAGAGAGAGATCAAAAACGTTATTCCGAGAGTTAGTGGTTTACTCTGATGCGCGCATGTACAACGTGCGGTTGGCCACAAGAACAAGAGCGGTAGTCGAATGCGAGAGCAGAAGACATACGCATCAAGACGCATCTGGTTGATGAGTGTGATCATGCCGGCAAGAGTTGGAGCGGAGCAACTGGTACCCTGAACAGGGAAAATCTGAAGGCAGTATGTAGTACGGGGAGGAGAGTGTCCCTGTGAGTTCACTTGGCGAGTACCCGAGAACACCAGGGGAGGAGAAGGGGGCAGCGCACCAAGGGCTCATCTTTGCCGGTTGGGCCGGCATAAGCAATCAAGTAATTCGCTCCTACGAGGCTGATGTCGGGGAATGCACGACCTGTCGCGCACACGCACGCACACGCACACGCACACGCACCTCTCATTATGATCTGAAGGAGACTGGGGAGAGGGAGAGAGACTGGGGGAGAGAGAGCTGTCGACCACTTCATGAAATGGTACCTTCGGCGCGGTAGACAGATGTAGGGGGCAGCTCAGATTGAATGGAGTCATTAGCGAGGTACGCGGACACGGAACCCTCCTGCCACGGCTGGCGCGGAAAGATTGCCGAGAAACCACCGCCGGTGGTGTAGTACGAAATGGAGTCTGGTCCGTACGCGCCAACGATCTCCTCACCTGTGTGACCAGATCTCCCTCTGATAAGTTACATTGTTTTCTGTACGCAAATTGCGTGGTGTGGTGTTGAAAAATCAATGAGATTGTACCTTCTATGGACCATTCAGTACCGCCTACAGATGTCACCCACACACTGGAGGCGGGGTAGGCAGCCGTCAACTTGGGCCAAGAAGCCGTGGCGGGGGTCCAATCTCTGTTTTTGAGTGGAAAGCTGTCAGCTTCAAGAAGATGACTCCACTGCTGATCGATTTCTGCAAGCCCCCCCCACCCAAAACTGCGCGCAGGCCGTCCGTACCTGAACCGTGCTGTTCCGAGATCCATCCACTTGAAATCAGAGCACTCGCACTCAGAGTAGAGCCACGGCTGGCCTGCAACCCGTTAACCAGCACACAGGCTGTTAGACTCCGACGAGATCACGCTATGGATAGAGTGGGAGGGGTGCAGGCACACATACTGAGCCGTACCTGCGTTGTCCCATTCAACAGTGGCATTGCAACCTTCCTGTTTACGGAGGAACTCCCTGACGGGGTTGAGGTCGGTGGGTCGCGAAAACAGCCACCCGAAGGCTGAGCGAATCCAGGTTGTTAGAAGAGATCTCGCCTGATCCCGGAGGAAGAGCCAAGGACTGATACTTGTGGGGAGGGGGCAATGGGGAGAGTTGCGGCGACGTACTGGATGGGAAGCTGACAGTTCCGAAATCATTCGTAACAAGAATTTGCATGCCTGTTTTTGGGTCATCGAGGGAGTCAGCAGCAGTAGACAAGGACTCGCGAGGCGGGACGAATGTGAGGCTAGCTGGTAGTGCGCACTCGCGGACTAAAGTACGTACATTTAGTAGTGTTGTGCTCACAGCCGCCTGCGGGGCAGTAGCTCTCGACCGGGCAGGCTTGGGACCCACCACACGCGCCAAAGTCACCTGCATGTGCAATAATGCCGCTTCTCAGTACTCAGGAGCGAGCCCTAAAAAAGATCGCTTGCAGTAAAGGTGGATGGCGCGGTCTTGATTGAGACCAGGCGCAAGTGCGTATTTGGGGAAGCACCTGCAGAAGCGAGGATGGTAATGCCCCGCAAGGCCAATCTTGCCAACTTATCATCCATGCTGGTGATGCTGTGAACCTTCCTGCCCCGAAGAGACGTTTCGTCCATACCCCAGGACATGGAGTATACCTGGTACAATCATCGATCATCACCGAAAAATTGTGAGAAGACAGACTACTCAATGTTGACGAGTTGTTAAAAAAATAAAATAAAATTCAATCTCGATAAATAATGCTAATAATAATAATAATAAAACGCGTACCATGGCCGGGTTGGGAGACGCGGCAACCTCGAGAGCCCACCAATAAAATCCAAACTCGGCGTTGTCGTTGTTGTGGTGGTAAGTGGTGGCATTGCGGGCCATGGCCGTGATGTACTGGACGTCGAGATCGCTCTCTCCTGCAGAGTGTGGTGATCACAAAGAAGAGAGATGCTTGAGAGCTTTCTTTCCATGTGCGGTATGGGGCCAGCTCAGGTTCGCCGCACCGTAAGCCAACACTCGACCGCTTGTGCCTGGGACGTTGGAATCCACGCCATTGACCTGAATAACCTCAGGAACATTGAGGTCGAACGCCTCACAAAAGGTCTGCTCGCACCAAAGAAAGGGTGTTGTAAGCGAGTTGTGCTCAGCCCGCGTGCTTAAGGAATAGAGGCAAATATTAATGGGACGAACCTGCAGGGCCTTAGGCGAGAAAGCGTCGTTGAACGAAATGATGCCCTGCGTTTGTTGGTTGTTGATCGATGTCCTGCACGTTAGTATTATGCGTGCACACACGCATGCGCGAAAGGGTTGAGAGGTGCACCTGAGACACTTCGGGGGAAGCAAAGAGGTCTGACGACACGTTGTAGTAGGCCCGCAAGACCTGCGGTCCGAGGACGGGGACCTCGGACTGTCGGTGGTCATTCTGCGCACACGTGTATCGTTGTGTTTGGCGTCAGTTCATCACCCAAGCTCGTGGTACCTTGCATGGTTACAGGTGAGAGAAAGGGGAATGAGAGCGCTGAGCACACACACCTTCTGGTTCTTGTTTGCCCATCGCGTAACGTGGTGGCTGGTCATCACCTCCGCGAGACCCACGACGCCCCGCACATACTGGCTAATATCAACCGGCAGTGTGGCAGCTGTGTTCCGAGAATAAAAGTTTTTGGTGAGGGTTTGGGTTAGTGCGCCGCACACACAGGTATGCGTACAACTGGTGATGAGGACAGCCGAGCGCTGAGACTCGGAATGCGTGAAATGGGCAAGCTGAGTGTCGAACAACTGCTCGGTGTTCTGGACCGTGGTGCTCACCTGGAACAAACAAGCAAGCAAGCAAGCAAGCGAACAAACAAACAAACAAGCAAACAAACAGTGAGGATGAACTAGCATCGCGGGCGAAGGGAGGAAGGCAAACAAACCCGGAGGACATCTCCGTAGGATTCGACCTCCAAAGGCTCGTCATGGGCAATTCTTGTCGCGTGAAGCCACTGTGTGACGTGGTCCTCCACCTCCTGCGGCGCAGCCACCAGTTCCCTGCGTAGTAGTTGCTTGGTGAACAAAGTGCGTTGGGCAAGAAGGCAGCACAAGAACGGAATTGGCGAAGAAGAGGAAGAAATAGAGAGGAGGCGAACCTGAGCTCCTCAGCGGAAAGGTACTTGCCATAGGAGGGGGATTTGGGGTCGGATACACTCTCAGCTGTACGAGCCACGAGATCCTCCTTGCCGGTGCTGTGTTGTTTGTTTGTTGTGTCTTGTTAGAGGGGGTAGGGGACAAGAGGCGAAGGAGGGATCAACATACTTGAGCTCAACAAAGAAGGTGAGGGAGCCCTCCGGAGCGGCACGCTTCCGGCTCATTGTCCAGCCATGGTGTTCACCAAGGGGGGCCAGCACTTCCACTCGCAACGCTGTTTCAGCCTCAACGTCGATCGCAGCCGCAACCGCCAGGAGTACGCTCGCGAAGAGGAGAACCTGGAGGAGAAGTGAGCGTGTTCCCTTCATCTTGGAGCGACACTGGTAGTGGAGGCGCAGTCCTTTTTTCTCGTAGTCCGAATTAAGGGATGTCGGAGTATTTTTATATGGGCACGTCTCCTTTTGAGGGCCCTCCTACGAATTAGTCGCGAAGGGAGCAGAAGAAGAAAGGAGAGGGTACTTCTCGGGATAGTGCTCAGCCATGATGAGGACCACCAAAGCAGACCAACCCGTGAACGGATGCGAGCGCTGACCCTTGCCTGTGATTGGATTGTACTGTTCCCACACGTAACCTGTCCGCATGTACTCCTGTGTGTCGCGTGCATGCGGTGTCGTGTGCGTGTCGCGTGTTGCGCCGTATGTAAGAGGGAGAGAGGAAGATATTAGAGGCATTCAAGCAAGCAGTAGCCGAGCAAGAAAGGGCCATACGTTATACATATTGGCGACAAGCTGGCTACGTAGTTCTTGGTAGATGGTCTGTGCTCTTGCTTGGTGTGGCCCTGGGCGCGAAGCATAGTAGTTTTTGAGCGCCGACAGGGCGAGGTAGTTCATGTTGATCCAAATAGGACCTGTTCCGGGTGCAGAAACACAATCAGCACGTGTGCATACTGGCTGCGCTGCTAACCTTGTCTACTGGTACCTTTCCAGTAATTCTCGCCCTGGCCGAAGTATCGGTCTGCCTTGGACAAAGAACGAAGGCCATACCCCGACCCTACGTACATCACAAAGTACCATTTGGGGGTAAGGATTACGTGTTCAAACACGCGTTTGAAATTGTACGTACAGAGGTGGTTTTCGTCTCGCATGAGGTCGAGCAATGCGCCGAGATTGGGCGAGTCGGTGGGCACCAACCCAAGGAACAGCGGGAACAAGCTGGCGACAGAAAACAACGACGACATTAACATTCACAACATTCAAAGTCATTACTAAAATCCAACAGCGACGACAGCGGTACCTGACATAGCCCTTGTGGCACACAAGATTGAAGAGGCCAGTGGCTGGATTGCGACCGTCAATATCACAGTAACACTGGTGCTCCTCGCTCCAGTAGTCTAGTAGTGAGGCCGAATAAGAGAAACAGGACAGGAACAACAACAACAACAACAACAACAAGCGCGAGGTCAGCGGTGCCCCGAAAGGCGGCGGGTTAGCGCTGGTGACTTAAAAGTAGTGGGGGTAGTACTTTGTAGTTGCGCCTGGAAGCGCTCGTAGGCCTCTGAGTAGGGCGAGGGGTCCTGGCCGAGAAGAAGCGAAATATCGACCATCGTGCGGGAGTAGAACATCATCCACGAGAGCAAGTCGACGTGTTGCTCGTGGGCGGAAACCGCTGGCGCGCGTGGATAATCGTCAAGGCCTAATGTAATGGCCCGCAGAGATCAGGATAAAAGTCCTTCCGAGGATGGCGTGCTAACCCTACTGATGTAGGGAGAGGCGCGTACCAGAAGTGAAAGTGTGGTTGACACTTCTGCCAACCCACAAAAAGGCGTCGCCATTGCCGCTTGATCGCTGTGTGGACATGAACCAGTTATACCATTTGGCCAGTTGGGGATACGACTCGCGCAAGAATGCAAACTCTGCTGAGACGTCTGGATACGATTGATATGCACACCATACCCCACGGAGGGGGGAGAGAGAAGACGAAGAACACATAAAATGGTTCAGTGGCTAAAAACGACAAAAAATCCTGCAGCAAAAGCCAGAGGCCAGGCAGAGAGGAGATATATCTACCTGTGGTCTGTTCTGCCGTGCCAAAGGAAGAAAGGGAATTGACATCTTGGTTCACTACTACGCCAGCCACGCTATCACTCGCTGCATTGGTTCGTCATGACGTTAGGCCATGGTTGCTCCTATTCGCTGTCCAATTGGGTGGTGCGGAGAGTAGAATGAGAGAGAGAGAGCTGAGAGCGCACCTTGAGCCTTTTTGATGGCCTGAATGGAGGCCGAGAGTGGGAAGAGCAGTGTAGGCGGGTTGGCGTAGGAAGGATTCTGTGCTTGAAACTCTGGTGGCACCTTGGAGCGCGCTTCCTTGCCAAGAATCTGCTCCCGAGCAATCCAACCGGTGTTGGGGTCCTGCAGGGCAAACCAATGCCGCAACACGTCCCGCCTATCACGCATATCGTAATTATGATTCACATGTTACCTAGAAAACTGTCTCAATAAAGAAAGAGGACACGGGCGAACGAACGTGATGAGTGGACTCCACTGGCGCACGAGAAGCTGGTGAAAGCCTTCGTCCCACAGGAAACCTCGAGGAAAGAAAGGTCGCGAGGGCACGGCTGTGTAGAGGCTCTGCTCGAGAATGGAGAGAGAGAGAGAGAATATCAGCCTGCCGTCATACCCATATGTCGCTAAGAGCATGAACACTAGGTACCTTGGGCGGAGAATAATACTTTCTCGGCTGTGCGGGATTGGAGTCTCGATCTTCGACAATAGACGAACCGTAAAAATAGGAGATGCCTGGACAAAAAGAAGCGACAGTGGTGGTGGTGTGAATGTCACAATCCATGGCGTGCCTAAGTACCGAAGTGTTATGGGGCTTACCTCCAATCAGGTTGCTCATGGTGGACATGGCGAAGTGGCGCTGTTGAGCGGTGAACCCTTTGGCTGCTAGACCAAAAGCCTCCTCAAATTGGCTCTCGAATTCTCGCCTTCGGTGCGCTACGGCCGTATTCACCTCACTGCCGCCCAGAGCCCATGAGCTCAGCTGCGTTTCGGTGAATGTGCGGTGCGCAGCAGCCGCGGCGCCCTTCTTGCTCTTCGACTTGATCGCCGCCTGCGGGTGGGCCGAATGGGACACAAACACCAGATCTATCTACAAATTGTCACATTGTTAGAATCAGTTCTGGAGGAGAGAAACGAAGCAGAGCGCGGAGGGACTTGAAAGTAGTATTACCTCAAAGGGCAGAGTCAGCACTCGCTGAATGACGATGACGTTGGAATTCTTGCTCACTGTGTTTGGGAGAGTGGGCACGAAGAGAAAAGGAGAGGGCCTCTCCTGCAGCCCGTCTTTTTCTTGAAGTCGTCGATACTGCGAGAAGAGGTTCTGGCGACCTTCAAACCCGCACGCGTGTTACAACACTAAGGTTTTGTGATCTTTAACGAACAGGTCAAGAGCGGTTGTTATTACCTTGAAGCAAGATTGGATGTACGGCCTGTTTGACATCCCACACATCCTCGGTAGCTACATGGTAGCCATAGAAATGTGTCTTCTTAAGATCGGCCACCTCCTTCATCCCCACCGGCGGGGAGTGGGAGGCCGGAGACTTATTGTCCTGGCCTGCCACATGAGACACACAAACACACACCCACACACCCACACCACACACACACACACACACACACAAAACAACCGCGTTCGGTTAGTAACCTTGAGGTCATCGCCACCAGAGATTCGGATATACCATTCCGGATCAGGAAAGAGAAAGCGCCCAACTCGTCGGTCTGGCCCTCCACCTGGACGTCATCGGCCAAGCCCTGCGTCATACAAGAACGCGATTAATGAGACGCACTTTGGCAAAGACATGAATATGTACCTTCTTTTTGGCCGTGCCACTGAGTCCGGCAATGTTGAGCGTGTAGGTGTCAGGTACGGTGATGTACAAGAACAGGGATGTCGCAGACTCAGTTGCCTTCGCGCTTGCTGCTGCTCCGCTGGCGCTTTGGCCCGACAGGCGGGTCACCCACTCACCTCCTAACATTATATCATGGTGCGCGGAACAAATAATATGATTTGCTTTGAGACGGAGACCGTGACGGGAGCACAACGATGCATCGATGATCCTAGCGCGTACCATTCGCACCGCGCTGGTGCTTGATGAAAGTGGTAGTGAGCTTGAGGTCAGTCTTCGAGTCGATCAGTGTCTGCTCGCCGTAGTTGGTGCCGTCGTGCCGGGTCCACCCGTAGCTGTCCAACCCGTCACCCTCTTCGCAGCTGTGCCGCAGCTCTGGGTTGTCAGGCCGACACGCACGCAAAAACCATAGATCGAAAACTGAGCTTTCTCGTGTCCACACAGGCGGCTCTCATCTCTTAGAGCGAGGGATCATGCGGGTGACCGTACGGTCGACGGTGAGTGGATTGTGTGCGCCGAACCACATGAGGCCGACGAGGGGCGATTGAGGACTACGCGTGCGTGCACCAAAGTAGAGGTTCGACCGATACGTTCCTGCATGGCACGCGCAATCACGTGCGAAAAGGAGAGTGAGGCTTCTTGCACTCTGCACGATGAAGATCTTCATCATCAATGGAAGACGTTGATTCACAACAAAGGAGAGGGTACCCCAGTAAAGTGTGTCATTCCCTGCTGCAGCACCTGCAGGTGGTAGGTCGCTGCACCACACTAATCTCAAATAAATGAAATTACATGGAGAGTATTAATGTTATTATTAAAAAAAAATGTAGTCATCATTGGCAACTGACGAGGCGTACCAAACGGGGCCGCTATTAGGGCTATCGAACAAAAGACGAGAGCCGAGACCTCGCTCCTCATGGTGTTGGCAGAGTCGCAGCAGGGCTTCTTGGATCTGGCTGTGAATATTTCTCCCCGCATTTCTCTCTCTTTTTCTTATATATCCACAGATCTTCTGGCCCCATCTCTTTAGCCACCGCATCTCATGAGTGAACCGCACAGCAGAGGTGGTCGTCCGAGGAAGCGTAGGCGGCGCGTGCACCACCGTTCCTCCGCACCCGATCCTGAGATTGTGGTGATTGACGATGATGATGATGAGGACACGCACCATGACGCGAAGCAGAAGACTTCCGGGACCGCAGGTACGACACACATAATCTCTTGCCGTTGACGTGCCAGCAGCTTTCCCATCTGGCGGCCGGACTTCTCGATAACGCGCCAGAGCAGCACACGGTGCAGGAAGGAAGTGGAAAATCAAACGACCGCCGGCCGCTGCACCTCGCACACCTAGGGCCTGCCCAACTTCTTCCAGCAGCAGCGGCAGCGGTAGCAGCACCTCCTCCTCCTCCTCCTCTTCTTTCACACCACCCTCGACGGCCTCTACACCTGCTCCCACCGCACCAAAGGAAATACCAGGTACATCAGCCGTCTGTGCCCTTGCCCTTCTGCGCAGAAGTCAGGTGTGCTCGCCATGGCGTGTTCACCGCTCTTCTTCTCCCCTCCCTAATTTAGGTTACTACTACGATCCTCGACTGAACCGCTACTTCAAGAAGGACCCATTCCGACCCCAGCCCGCGCACACGCTCCCCGCAGCCGCCGTGCCTTCCACCGCCACGGCGCCCAAAACGCAGCAGCCAGCACTACGCTACTCCCTGGGCAAGCTCTTGCACGCCCAGCAATCCGGGCTAATCTCTTCGTCCGAGTTTCGCAGGTGCCCAGCTTACCACACACGCCCTTTCCTCACTGCGGCTGCCGGCCTAACAGCGGGCCGCACTGGCGGGGCCACAAACAGGAGGGAGACTCAAGCGCTGGCTTCGCGCTGGCGAGAGCGCGAGACGGAGCGGGAGGGACCCGCATTCGTGCCAACCGATGTCGACGACATTGCCCTGCACAAGGACGGCCTCTTATTGATGGGCCACAAGGGTGGCGCTGTCACGTATGCCCCCTCCCTCCCTCCCACGAAGCCGGCGCGAGCCATCCTTGCTTGGCGCTCTTCCGCTGATGTGATTGCTTTGCTTCACTCAGGCTGGATGCGTGTTGCATGAAGCGGGACCAAGAAGATCTGTGCATGGCGTTCTACTCCTCCCGCCTTCGACACGTCTATGCGTCGCCCATCAGTTCCCTCCGTTGGGCTCCCGGCTCCGCAGGCCAATCCGCCCTCTTTGCGTACACCCACCCGGACCACCACGTCCTTGGTGCACCCACGTCAGCCATTTTTCTCGCGCTGATCCCCCCGTCCTGGAACAGGGTGGGGTTGTTTGGTGGCTACAATCTACCCGGGTCGGTGGACATTCGTGGCGTTGATTTTCAGAGTCGGACTGGAATCAACCTGAACAAAGGCAGGTACGTAGGACATTACCTCTCTCCCTCCCCTCTTTACATGCGTGCAGTCGGAATGCACTTAGTTCCTAAGGTCCCTGTTCACTATCGGCGCAGTTTGTGGTGCGCTGAGTGGAAGCCGCAGGCGAGCCATGTCGCTCTTGGCGTCACGCAAGGAGCCATGCTTTTCGACATCACCACTTCACGAGTACTTGCTCCCCTTTCAACCCCAACGCTGCGTTATACGCCCTAACTGTTAACCCTCTGTTTGGTGTGCACCTGTAGGTGACCACGATGTGGACGAAAAAGAGCGACGTATTCGCACAGGGCTTTGACTCAACGGTTGGCCAATCCTCTTCCCGCCTCTTCCTTTTGCTGAGAGCTCTTGTCACGCAACCCATAGCACTGTACACTTTGATTGACCGGAGGCGCACAACAGGGCAACACTCTGTTCAACGGCTCTAGAGACGGCATGGTGCGTGGCGTCGACCTTCGAGCAAACCCGCGCGAGGCCCGCGATGGCTCGCATCACCCCATCATCATGCAAAAGTCGCCCGTGTGCTGCGTCAAGATCCTGCACGACGACAATTACCTTGTCGTGAGCTCCTTCAACGGAAAGGTGCAAAGCTGACACTCGCGCGTAGTGGTCTAACTCTCTCAAGAATGACATTAGTACATGATATTAGAGTAGTAGTAATAATATTCATCATGTGGATCATCTCCATTGCAGATACAACGGTGGGACCGACGGTTGGTTCGCCCGGTGGTCGCCTATGGAGAGCACGTCAACCAATACACGCACCTTTCCTTCACCCTGGCGCAGGACTATTCGCTACTGATCGCCGGTACGATGGATGCATGGGGTCGGTCTTGAGAAAAAGTCACACTATTCATCACCATTGCTTCTTCACACAGGAGGCCAGGACAAGCTGTTGCGTATCTGGGACCTGCGCTCGGGTCAGCTGCTGCAACAGCTACGACCCTTTACTCAGCACGTCATTAAGAATGGTGCGACCACCTGCCTCTTCCGCGTTTGTCGAACTGTGCGCGCTCTTTTCCTTACCATTCACGACTCTGCAGTTGCCTTTGGCGACGACTGGAAGCTGGCCCGCGGCGACGCGGTGGGCAGGACGTTCCTGCCCGCCCTCATCCTGCCTTCCCTGGATTGGTTCTCTTTCCCTGGCGGGTGAGAAACAGCTGCAACACTCCCCAGCTGTACTCACCCGTGCTTTGATGAGTTCTACGTGTGCTCTGCATTTGAAGCTATGACTGTACAGGCCAGCAGCAGAGGCTGGAATAAATGCAACGACGATCGCAGACTGGTCGTCTTGGCTTACACGATCTCGTTGTCGTTGGACGTCACCGGCCGAGGCGTGGGGCCGGAGGCGTGGGCGTTCTGGAGGATGTCGTCGAGGCGCGAGAGCACGTCCTCCATGGCGGGCCGCTTGCTGGCCGTGGCGTGCCAGCACTTCTTCATGAGCTTCTTGAAGTCGGCCGCGCAGTCGGCGGGCACCTGCGGCCGCTTGCCCTCGAGCACGTCGAGCGACACGCCCATGAAGTTGCGCCCGGCGAAGGGCTGCTTGCGCGTGAGCACCTCCCACATGATGATGCCGAAGCTGTACACGTCGGCCTTCTCCCCGTACTTCTCCCCGCGGATCACCTCTGGCGCCGTCCAGCAGGGCGTGCCGCAGCGGGTCATGGTGGCGTTGTCCTCCTTGATGCGCGCGAATCCAAAGTCGGCCACCTTCACGTTCCAGCTCTCGTCCACCAGCAGATTCGACGGCTTCAGGTCCCGATGCACGATCATCGGCTCGAGCGTGTGGAGGTAGTTGATGCCGAGGGCAGCCGAGCGGAGCAGCTCGAGCCTGCGCGTCCACGGGAGCTTGATGCTCGTATTGGTGAGGATGTCCTTGAGCGAGCCCTGCTTGACGAACTCAGTCACGATGCACAGGTTGGGCGACTTGATGCAGGCGCCGATGAAGAGCACCACGTTGGGGTGGTGCAGCTCCGAGAGGAAGGCGATCTCGGCGCGGAACTCGAGCATGCGCCGCTCGTCGAGCTTCTGCTTGATGAACCGCTTGACCGCCACCTCGACGCCCTTCCACTGGCCGCGGTGCACCACGCCGTAGGAGCCCATGCCCACCTGGCGCCCGAGCGCGATCTCCTTGAAGTCCACCACCCAGCGCACCATGTTGGCCGACGTGAGGAAGGTGTCCTCCTTGAACTCCATGCCCTCGCCCACGTGCGCCTGCAGCTCGTCCAGCGACTTGCGCGACGACCTATCGTCGTTCGAATTGAACGATGACGACATCGTTCGCGACGAGCCGTGTTGATCGTCAGCGACGCCGCCGAAGAAGCGGGCCTCAAGACCCCGCGCCTTCACCTCGTGCAGTTCCTCACCTGCGATAGACAACTTGAGGTAAGTACCGTGACACCTACTACGATTGCTCTACTTATGCGGTGGGACAACGTACCGGAGGGAGAGCCGGTGATGTCGAACCGACCCACGCGAGCGAACCGAAGCTTTTCCGGGCTCGCGGCGGCCTTGAGCTTGGTCAATGCCGGACCCGACACCAGGATCTGGCCGCCGTGGGCGAGAGCGGTGATGCCCGCCGCAGCATCGACTGCCGCGCCCGAGTACTCCACGCGCCGCGTCGCAGCATCGCGCTTGCTCCTGGGCGAGCCCACGTGGATGCCCATCCGCACACGCAGCCCGCGGAACAGCACCCGGTCGTCCGTGTCGCCCCATTCTTCGCCCGCGCCTGGGTGTTCGAGCAGCCGCCGCGGCCACTCGGCCTTGAGCAGCGCCTGCTGCGCCTCCATGCACCACTCCACCGCGTTGCCCGCCTCCTGGAAGGCCATGCAGAACGACCCCTCGCCGCTGTTGACGTGTCTGCCGCGGGCAAAGAGGGCCTCGTAGCCGCGGTGCTTCTTGAGGAGCGAGCGGAGGATGTCGTTGTGGAGCATGGTGGCGTCGCGCATGGCCGCCGGGTCGTGCTCCCAGAGCGAGGCCGCGCGCGTGATGTCCGTGAACACCACCGCCATCTCGCCCTCTGGCGGGGCCACCCCGCTGCTGCCGCCGCCGCCGTTGCCGCCGTTGCCGTTGGCCTGGGCAGGGCCGACGATGGAGGCGCTTGACGAGGATCCGGTGCCGGCGGATGTCGAGCCGCCCGACATGGAGATGCCCGACGACGTGGTGGTCATCGACGTGCCGCCCATGCTCGTGTGGTCACCGGCGATGGCCGACAGGCGCGTCATGACCTCGAGGAACGTGGGCCGGATGGCCGGGTCCGAATGCCAGCAGCCGGTCATGAGATCGCTGTACTCGTGCGGCACCTCAAGGTCGTCGGGTATGCGCGGCCGCAGGTTGTCGCGGATCACCGCCACCGCCACCGCCGCCGTTCTGCAGACACGCGTACCAACAAAGAAGGATGAGAACTAAAAACTAAAATGACTTCCTGGAGCAACTTCAAGGCGTAGTGGTCATGGCGACGCACCCCATGCCGGAGTAGGGCTGTTCGCGCGTCATCAGCTCCCACATGATGATACCTGCATGCAGTGAGCGCCCCCAATGCCATGCCATGGTGAGTTTCGTGCTATCGCAGGAGTGGCACAGCTCATTGAGTTGATGAAGAAAGGAAGCACCGAAGCTATAGACGTCGGCGAGCGTGTAATCCAGGTCGGCGGTCTCGTTGAGCACCTCGGGCGCCGTCCAGTGGATCGACCCCTGGGCCTCGTGCACCGTCGCCTTCTGCACCTCCTCGCGGAACTTGGTCAGCCCAAAGTCGCTCACCTTGACGTTCCACTTGGCGTCGAGCAGCAGGTTGAGCGACTTGAGGTCGCGGTGCACGATGCCCGACGAGTGCAGGAAGTGCATCCCCTTGGCCGCCTGGTACGCCATCTTCACTGAGAGCTCCAGCGGAATCTCAGGAATGAGCTCGTTGTGCAACAGCTGCACGAGACACAAATGGCGTCAGTCACAAACCAAGGCCAACTAAACAAGCAGGAGGGACGAATTATAAATTTGAGGTTGTAGCTACGGCATGGTCACACGGGTCAACACGTGAGATAGATGTGGTGAATTGCGGAATAATAATGATGATATATTGTACCTCGTAGAGAGAGCCGAGAGACATGTGCTCCATGACGATGCACATCTTGGGTGGCTTCGTGCACGCCGCCATGAACAGCACCACGTTCGGATGCCGCAACGCCGTCATCATGCGCACCTGGTGCAGGCATCAACACGATTAGCCCAAATTGATCGGTCACCGATCAGCCGACAAGGAAGAGTGGCAGAAGTGGGGGAAAAGGGGACGCACCTCGTCGGCGAACTGGCGCTGCATCTCCTTGGTCACCACCTCCGACGACATCACTTTCACCGCCACCTCCGTCCCGCGCCACTTGGCCTTGTACACACTCCCGTACCTGCCCACACAACAACATTCCCACGGCCAACATGTCGGCAGACGCGGACATAGGCGAGAGCAGAGAGCAGAGCGTACCCGCCAGTGCCGAGGTGGTCCTCCATCTCGAGCTCGCTCGGTGAGATCTCCCAGTTGTCGTTGCCCCACTGCCTCTTCTTGACGATCACCGCCATGATGATGCCCACGGCGGCGAGGATCATCACGATCAGGAAGAACGGAACCCCCACGCCCAGTCCCACCGCCAGAGCGATCGTCGTCGAGTCGCTGCTGGACGATGATCCCACTTCCTCTGCGCAGTACACAGGCGATGAGACCATGCTTCAAGCATTAGAGGTCCCGGAGGGGGATTGTGCAGAGATACCATCGCAGAAGGTGCCGCTCCAGCCGCTGGCGCACACGCACTCGCCCGACGGGCACGACCCGTGATCGGAGCACAGCACGCCGTCGCGCACGCACGGGGCGATGGAGCTGACCTTGGCCCCCTGGCACGTGACGCTGGTGAGCTGCGTGAGGATTCGCTTGAGCACGCCCGGCGATCGGCCCGCCGTGGTGACGCCGTTCCTGGTCGCGATAGTCGACGCCACCGAAGAACTCTGCGTGTAGTAGATCCAGTCGACGAGCGCCTTGGCCTTGGCGCAGTTGCTGGACTCAGTCACGTGGATGAGCAGGCCGTTATAGGTCGCCATGGGCCACGTGCCCGCTCCTTTTCCTGTGATGGTCGTACCGGTGTAGTTAGTCCAGCTGTGCGACTCTGGAATTCGAACTGCGCACGGAGCGTACCGAGCAGGAGGATGTAGTCTGATGTGTTCGCAAAGTCGTCGAGGGCGGAGAGGACGCTCTCTGATCCGGCGGCTACGATGTTTCCAGCGGGGTTGATCAGGGAGGCGGGCTTGAGGGCGGTGGTGACGTCGATCTGGCCGCTGAGGGTGAAGAAGATGCTGTAGGGGTTGGCGACGGCCAAGGGGACCTGGGCCGCGCTGGTGCCAGCAATCTCGAGGACCCGCTCAGGGGCTTTGGTCTGCACCGGGAACTTCAACAGACCTCCCGATCCCACCTATCCACGCACTTTCCGATTAGTACCACGAGAGTTGTGAGGTCCTGCGACAGAAAAAAACGTACGGCTGTGTTGAACTCAGGGACAGCCTTGGCCATTGCCGAGGAACCGACGAGAGTCATCACCGAGTAAATCTGTGATCCACAAGAACGCACATATGTCAGCTCGAGAGGACTGACCGTATATATATACACAAAGGCCTCTTCGAAGAGTAGCATACCGTCGGTACGATCACAATGATGGGCTTATTGGGGATCAAGTCAGCAATGCGGGGGTTGGCGGCGAGAATGCTTGGGTCGCGCCAGTTGTCGATATTGGAGAGGTAGATGTCGGCCAAGATCTCCAACGTTAGCACAAGCGGGCCTGCCTCCAGCAGCTCGGGTATCTGTCGATCGGAGATAATGATGGGTGGATGGGTTGGTTGGTTGTCACCACCATCACTGCCTATCGGGCCAAGTCTACGCCGGAGGGCGTGGTACGTACATTATAGGAGGGGATTACGGCTTGGCCCAGCACCGGCACCAATTGAATGCTTGGCATTTGTGCCCACTGCGCCTCTGTCGGCTCAAAGCTGAGGGCGCCAAAGTCGATGGTGCCTTGGATCATCTGAGTGATGGCGTTGGCCGTATCGGAGTAGTAGAATTTCTGCACGAAGGAGTTGGAGGCGTAGGACACGGCCCAGTCGTCGACTGCTCGAATTCCTCCGCCCAAGCCGATGATATAAGCCGTGCTGAGGGCAGTCTCGTTGTTGCACTCGACGGTGCCGAACGAGTTGATGAGCGCCCTCTTGTACACGATCCCCAGCGCGCCCCAGCCCTGCGCGTTGATCGTCGTCCCCGCGCGGTCATTGGTCTGCGCCCAGCTCAAGAATCGCATCAGGCCCTCGGCCGGCCCGCAGTCCTTGGCCTGTTTGGTGTGCAACGTGGTGAGGAAGACCGTGTAGGCCAGCGGCCACGTGGCGTTGCCCGCTCCGTTTGAGATGTCGCTGCTCATGTCCCCTGTTGCCCACACGCCGAGGGTAACAGAATTGGAGTGAGCCCCATGGCCAAATGAATAGAATCTGTACTCGATAGAGAGCCGAGCGGAGTGTCAACGGCAAAGCCCAACGACGCGACGTACCACCTTTGACAGAGGTGCTGAAGTCGGTCATGGCCGACTGGATGGCGGCGGCCGAGGGCGAAACCAGGCGACCGGCCGCGTTCTTCATGCGCGCGCACGCCATGCCGGCTGCGAGCACCGATCCGTAGTCGGCGTATGTCATGCTGTACAAGTTTGCCTGCGTGACGGGCCAAGGGTTATGGGATGTCTTTGAGTGTGTGCATGTGCGCGGCTGGTCAAAGGCGGCAAGGTACCTTGACGGTGGCCAGGCGAGCGTCGGTGCCGGATACTTTCATGGCGCTCGCCGGCACCATGGCCGCGAGTGAGCCCGCCGACGCCAAAGCCGCCGCAAACGAGCTCGACACGGCAGACAGGGCGCGCACCAGCACGCCGCTCATCTCCACGCTGCTCGGCGCCTCAGAGACCACGAGCGTGATGGCGTTGGCCGGCAGGGTGACATTGGGGTTGAGGGCGGCGATGTCGGCGTGGTCCCACGTGGTGATGGTGCCCATCCACACCTTGGCCAGCACCTCGCTGCTCACCACCTGTTCGCCCCCCCCCCACAACCATCACCACCAACCATTTTGTCAGGAGTTACAGCGACACCACAAGGCGTTAAGGCTTCGGAGTTAAAAATGGCGCGGCAAGCAAAAGTGCGGTGGGTTTACGAGAGCGGAGTCGGCGATTGAGGGCAGGTTGATGGCCATCACCAGCGCTGACCCGGCCACCGGCACTTGCAGGGCGTTGGCGGGCAGGGTGCTCGGGGCGATGAGACCGTCGGTGAGCACGTACTCAATGGCGCCGCTCTCGACGCGAGCCAGCGAGGCTGTGGTGTCATCGGCGGCGTCGTAGTTTATCACAAAGTTCTCGGTGTTGAACGAGTAGCCCTCGCTCCACGTCGTGAACAAATTCGGGTGCACATTGCCCACTCCATTCACCACCACCGTGCCCTCCGCTGGGTTATGGGGAGAAAGAGAGAGAGAAGGAGATGCGCCGGAGTCAGTGGTGCGGAATTGGGGGAAGGGACAAGGTCGTACCAGGGTGGGAAAAGCCGCAAAAGAAGATCACCACCGCCGCAATGTACAAGCAAGAGGAGAACGCGAAGGTTCGCGAAGGTGCGGTGCCCATGGGTATCGCGAGTCAGTGGTGTGCTGTGTTGTGCGGGGTGTTGAATAAACTGATAATACAAATGAAACCGAATCGTGGCGCCAAGCACACCGGCGCCGCGAGGCCTCGCGGTTGGTGTACCGTAAGAGCACCAACACGGCAACGGTGGGCTGGTTATGGTACCGTTTCGACCAATGGCCTCGACAGTTGCCGGGGTCTTGATAGGAGATCTCAGTTAGCGGTCTGCTAATACTATCCTCGCCTGCCGATTGGAAGCAACCGCCGAGCTTGCCCGCCAGTTGGTGCGCCCTGGAGTCCACGCCGCAGAAAAAGTCGCCAAAAAGGGCAGAACTGGCCACGACGGTGTCTTGGGGACGCGGGCGAAGACAGCTGGGAGGGACGGCCTCAGCCCGAACGAATTCTGCTCCGCCTTAGTTTCGCGGTCCGGTCTGAGCTCCGTGGGTCGCTCCCCCCATCCGGCCTGTTTCCACCTCAGAAACGCACGGGCGTGGCACTGTGCGTTGTGGCGGTAGCTTCACGTTGCGGCACCGGGGAGCGCTCAAGCTAGAAGAATTAAGGAAAAGATGCAAGAAATAAAAACAATTAAATAAATCAAATATAAAAATGTGGCAGAAGTGAATAAAACTTGGTGGACTCACGAAGTGGAAGATGGAGGGCGAAGCCTGCAGTGCGTACGCACTCAACCTGTGCGGGCTCGGCCACGGTTTCGATAGTTTTGATGCGCTCGAAGCAAAGTTGGCCGCACTCGGCCCAAAGGAGCGAGCGGTCCTAACCGACCTCAACCTGAGCCACAACAACCTCATCGCCCTGCCCCCTTCCCTCTTCCATCTTCCCCATCTCACCCGCCTCGTACGTACCATCTTCCTTCATCCTTTTTCATTTAATATAAAATCGTTGATCATGCTCTGTGCGGTCCTCAGGACTTGAGCTTCAACCAGCTGCCGACGCTCCCGGCAGCAGTGGGCGGACTCACTCAGCTGCAGGTCCTCAACCTGTTAGGCAACCCTCTTGCAGCTCTTCCGCGTACGTGCGCCATCCGCGGTGTGCACAAAGTCGACACCAAGTCGGCGCTCATCAGTGCCTATGCATGACGTATCATCTCCACCAGTGGAGATGCAGGGGCTGACGGAACTCAGAAAGTTGAAGGTGTCGAACGTCACGAAGCGGAAGCTGGCCGCCAACCCGCAGCTCTTCCTGCGCTACTTGAAGCCCTTGCCCCTCAAACCCAGTAAGTTGTGACTGTGACTCCCCTTGCTGCTGCTGCTGCTTGTCGCTCGCAAGGTGTACGCCGCTGACCTCTACACTACGGGGGTGGAGTCAAGGAGGAATTGCCTCAAAGGCGGATGCTCTACGCGCACGCTTCCGTGGCCGAAGAAGAGGCGGACAAGAAGGCAAGCCCCGCTGAGAGAGGCACCACTTCAACCTCGCCCTCGGCAACAACACCGGAAACAAGGTTTCGGGTCATGACCTACAACCTTCTCGCTCCCTCGTGGACCTCTCCCAACGGTACGCGCCGCCATGACCACCATGCACGCGTGGGGCCTATGCGCATAGTTGTGTGCATGAATGATCTCTGAAACGTGTCTCACACGAACGTTACGCCAGGAGACCACGGATGTCCGGAGTGGGCTCACAAGTGGAGCTATCGGAAGCGCAAGATCTTGTGGGAGGTGCTTCACAGCAGGGCCGACATCGTGTGCTTCCAGGAAATAGAAAAGAGAGCCTACGAAGGGTGCTCCTGCTACTACTACTGTTCGCCAATGCCTTTCTCCACCATCAAACCGTCCTAATTGCGCTCCTCTCGCCCAGGTATTTCTGCAAGTATCTGAAGAACCTCGGATTCGAGGGCGTGTTTCAACCGCCAGCGGGAGAGAGGCCCATAGACGGCTTTCTTGACGTCGGCAAACAACGGTCCGCTGTCTCCCTCTTCTTTTCTCTTCTGCTTCACTGTTTGCTTTGGGATGTTGACTGGGCTTCTCTCGTGATTGCGCAAGAGCAGGGACAACCCGGTGGGCAATGCCACGTTCTTCCGTACCTCGCTGTTCAGCCCGGTGCAAGTGCACAAGCTGGAGTTTATGCACCTCATCGACCAACTGCCCTGCGGCACGGCGATCAACAAATACTTCCGCAGCCAGTTCCGCACCAGCGACAAGCAGGCCATGGTGCTGATGCTCCGAGTCAAGCGCGCTGTCGAGGGCACCCATTCGAGCGCGCCACCTGCGTACCTATGCGTGGCCAACACGCACATCTACTGGGACCCGACCTATCCCTCGATCAAGCTCATGCAGGTGTTTCTCCTCACGCAAGCCATCGAGCGCATCATCACAGAATGGCAGCGCGAACGAGACAGCGAGACGCCTGGTACAACCCTCCATCTTGTCTTGCAAGTGTGCACTGCATCGACTTCTACTCAAGGTTGACTGATTCCTTCCTCGCAACGGCGACTCTCCAGTGCCCGTGGTGCTCTGTGGCGACTTCAACAGTCTTCCCAACAGCTCGGTCTACAGCTTACTGTCGCAGGTTGGCTTCCTGCTTTCCCAGAACGTGGTGTGTTTGTGAAGTGGTGATCGGCGTCGAATCCAAGAGTAACCTCGGTCCCTTCGGCTTCATGAAGGGCTTTGTGGAGCCGGGCCACGTCAATCTATCGACGCAGGTGTCAGACGAATACGCGCGCACCGGTCTGCGTCAGGGGCTCAACTTGACCAGCGCCTACGCCCACGTGCTCGGCCGCATTGACGACGCCAACCACGACGAGCAGGGCGACGAGTTGAGCAGCACGGAGGAGAGCCAAAACAAGAAGCGCAAGCGGAGCAAAAAGAAGAACAAGAAGAATAGGAAGATGCGAGACGACCATAAGTGGGAGCCTGCATTCACCAACTACACCCCCAGCTTCAACGGCACCCTAGACTACATCTGGATCTCCACCAGCCCTTTCACATCGAGGCCCGCCACGGACGGCGGTTCTCCGAAACGTGGGCCTGGCCTCAGCGATGCGGCCCATCGACAACGTAAAGAAGACCACGGTGGGGAAGAAGAGAACGAAGAAGAGGAAGAGCAGCAAGACGCCAGGAAGCAACCGAACGGGATCATCGAAGGAACGCGGCTGCACGTTCGAGGCATCCTGGAGCCGGTGAGCAAGGATCGAGTCAGGCGGCTTCACCCACAGAGCCGCACATCGCTCCTCTCCGTCACCTTTCCCTCGGACCACTTCGCGCTCGTGTGCGAACTCGCCTTGTCCTGACAGCGCCTTTCTTTTCGTTCATTCGTCTTCTTTCTTTATTCGCCCTTGGGACACGCGGTGGTGTGAGACCCTCTCACTGCCAGGGGAGGTCCTGGAAGTGGTACTGGGGCACGCTCTGTTGATTGTTGATGATGGCCTGCGCTCCTGCCACCCACTGGGGCTTCAGTGCCAGGTCATCCTCCATGCGCACGTGGCGCATGAACAGCGTCTTGTCGCCAAACATCGACCTACACGCCCCCCCCCACGCAGCAAACTTCGGTCAGTCCACCTACGCCCAGACATGGTTTGTGTGTGGTCGTACGTGAAGCCCTTGGAGTTGAGCACGAGGGTGCCGATGAGCTGGGGGTCGTTGGGATCGTTGTAGGGGCTGTCTTGCGCCCACACTTCGTACACCGTCGAGCCAGGGATCAATGCCTGCATCACACACAACTTGTGAGCTCAAGCAATGTTGCATTTGGGTCGGGGGATGGTCGGCCCCGGGGCTAAGGAGGGATTGGGTGGGAGGGCGGGTACGCACCTGGCCAACGTCAGCGAGAATGTCGGGCTTTGGCGTTGTGTTGTTGAATTTTTGATGATAGGCTGTGGTGGGATGGAACACCTGTCGTCACGCCACCGCGCCCGGTGAGACGGGGCTCATGAGGAGAAAAGAAGAAGAAGAAGACGAGAACAATGGATGGCAGCGCCTTGTACCACACGGAAGGGGGCGTTGGGGCTGGGCACTGCCGCGCCACTCTGAGTGAAGCTGGCAAACTCACTCACTCCAACTGCAACACGGACACGGACATGCCCAATCGCACAGCACTCAACTGAGCATCTGCTGTGGTCAAACCAATCTAGAGAGTGCTGGGCGCGTACTCATAGTGGGCCAGTTGGAAGCCGCCGCAAAAGTCTCCCGAATCACTCTCAGTTTGAAAGGCGCGCTGGTGCCAAGGTCCGGCACGTGGTTGGTCAGGTCGTGCTCGAAGAAGTTGAAGCTGCTCTGTCCTGTAATGGATTGAATAAAAGGTTGGTTGGTGATCTTTTCAAAGACCTCGATCTCTGTGCGTGGCTTGGGTCAAGCGTACCTCCGAGCTGGTACATGGCGATGACCTGCGAAGCTGGCATGCCGTCCCTCAAGAACTTGAATGCCACACCTGTACAAAGACATCATCGTGAGACGCCAGAGCAATCAACAAACGTGGCCAGAGGAGAGTTGATGTGCGATACCAGGACCCATGTTGGGGCTATCTGCGCTCGTGTCAGGCGGGCCAGCCAGGGAAAGCCGCATCAGGCCGTGGGTCGCCTGAAAAAGCGGTGCCATTTAGAATCATAGTCAGGCCTGACTGAGATCACAACGAATCAGAGCAAGTCGTACGCCTTGGAACAAGCCCGTGTAGTTGTGGTTCCCCAGGCTTTTCCAACTCACAAGTGCTACAACACCTGCACCAACCGGCCCACCAATCACTGCTGTTTAGTGCACTATCCCGCATGTATCAAAAAGTGGCATACACGAGGAAGGTGCAACATGTCGCACCTTGGGAGTGGATGAGCTTGGTACGGGCATATCCGGTCTTGTAAGGCCACGTCTTGATCTCATTGGGCATGAACTCGTCCCAATCTGAGTTGCCAGTTGCCATCAGTGCGTGGAGATGGTCATAAAGGTGGTGGGTGGATGCCTATATACCGACAGAGTCGAAGGTGAGGTTCATCTGTTCAACCAACAGCAAGGCCTCCTCAAGAACGTTGGGCCACTCATTGGATTTGGTGTCAGCCACGGTGGCTTTCCACAGCATGTCCTGCTTGTCTGATTTTTCGGTTGGCACGGTGTGAGTACCAAGTATGGTTTAATCGTGCGGACTAACTGACCAGAGGAAGGGGGGGGGACCTGGGCTGCTTTTCTGTTCCCAGGCGGCACCGTGGAAGCCCTGCGCGTTGGTGGCCACCACCAGCGCAATCAACAACAGCCCATGAGCCAGCGTGCTCACCATGTTCTCCGCTTACTTCAACGTTCTATGTTGTACGACATAGAACGGGCGACCGCCAATGTGGTGGGAATTACAAGATTGGGCAACGCCTATTCCTTTCACAATCGCTTTGTTTCTTACCAGCCACTGGCGTATTTCTTTCAAAACATAGAAAGAGAAAGGAAAACGTCCGGGTGGGAGAGAAGAAAGTGTGTTCAGGAAGAGAACTGCACGGGGTCATCGAAGAAACGCAGCTGCACGTTCGAGACATCCTGGAGCCGGTGTGAGTCAGGCGGCTTCACCCACAGAGCCGCACATCGCTCCGTCACCTTTCCCTCGCGCTCGTGTCCGACCTCGCCCAGACAGCGACCCCGCCTTAATCTTACTTTTCTTTTTATTCCTTCGTTTGTCTTCTTTCTTCGCTCTTCCAAGGGTACATGGGCTCTCACTGCCAGGGGAGGTCCTGGAAGTAGTACTGGGGCAGGCTCTGTTGATTGTTGATGATGACCTGCGCTCCTGCCACCCACTGGGGCTTGAGTGCCAGGTCATCCTCCATGCGTACGTGGCGCATGAACAGTGTCTTGTCGCCAAACATTGACCTACATTGGCCCCCCCCACCGCGCTTGGGTCAGTCCGACTACGAAAACATGGTTGGGAGGCTTGTGTGGTCGTGCGTGAAGCCCTTGGAGTTGAGCACGAGGGTGCCGATGAGCTGGAGGTCGTTGGGGTCGTTGTAGGGGCTGTCTTGCGCCCACACTTCGTACACCATCGAACCAGGGACCAAAGCCTGCACAACACTCACAACTCATGAGCTCAAGCAACGTTGCTTTTGGGTCCAAGTGGCTGATCGGCGTTGGAGGGATTGTGGTGGGAGGGCGGGTACGCACCTGGCCAACGTCAGCGAGAATGTCGGGCTTTGGCGTTGTGTTGTTGAATTTTTGATGATAGGCTGCGGTGGGATGGAACACCTGTCGTCGCATGGGCACCCACCACCAAGCCCAATGAGAAGAGGGGCTCATGCCCAAAGAAGCAGAGAAGACCAAAAAAATGGTTGTCAGCGCCCTGTACCACACGGAAGGGGGCGTTGGGGCTGGGCACTGCGGCTCCACTCTCAGTGAAGCTGGCAAACTCACTCAATCCAACTGCAACACGGACACAGACACGCAAAATCGCACAACCGCACACAGCACACAACTGAGCATCGAGTGGTGAAGTGAATCCAGAGAGTGCTGGGCGCGTACGCATGGTGGGCCAGTTGGAAGCCGCCGCGAAAGCCGCCCTAAGCGCTCTCAGTGTGAAAGGCGCGCTGGTGCCAAGGTCCGGCACGTGGTTGGTCAGGTCGTGCTCGAAGAAGTTGAAGCTGCTCTGTCCTGTAATGGATCGAATAAAAGGTTGGTTGGTGATCTTTTCAAAGACCTCGATCTCTGTGCGTGGCTTGGGTCAAGCGTACCTCCGAGCTGGTACATGGCGATGACCTGCGAAGCTGGCATGCTGTCCCTCAAGAACTTGAATGCCACACCTGTTTGACTCAGAGATCGTGAGACTTCAGAGCAGTACATTGACACAAGAGCTGATACGATACCAGGGGCCATTTTGGGGCTATCTGCACTCACGTCAGGCTGGGCAGCCAGGGAAAGCCGCATCAGACCGTGGGTCGCCTGCGATGCGGTGTCATTTGGAAGTCAGAGGAGGAGCAGCGGCAGGCTTGAATCGGAGCAAGTCGTACGCCTTGGAACAAGCCCGTGTAGTTGTGGTTCCCCATACTTTTCCAACTCACAAGCGCCACAACACCTGCCCACCGACGGGCCAACCACCACTGTTTAGTGAACAGTCCCTGCAAGTCGCATGAAGTTGATCGCCCAACATGTCGCACCTTGGGAGTGGATGAGCTTGGTACGGGCATATCCAGTCTTGTAAGGCCACGTCTTGATCTCATTGGGCATGAACTCGTCCCAATCTGAGTTGCCAGTTGTTGTTGTTGTTCATCAGCGCGAGGAGATGGTGACCAACAACTGGATGGTCATCAAGGTGGCGGGTGCATAATATACCAACGGAGTAGAAGGTGAGGTTCATCTGTTCAACAAACAGCACGGCCTCCGCAAGAGCACCAGGCCACTCATTGGGTGTGGGGTCAGCCATGGTGGCTTTCCACAGCATGTCCTGCTTGTCTGGTTTGTCGGTTGGCACGGTGAGTAGAAGGTGGGGTGGGGAAAAAAACTGACCAAAGAAGGGGGGACCTGGGCTGTACCTGGGCTGCTTTTCTGTTCCCAGGCAGCACCGTGGAAGCCCTGCGCGTTGGCGGCAGCCACCACCATCACAACCAACAACAGCCAATGACCTAACACCATCTCCTCTGCTTACTCCTTGACGTGCGAATCGAATGGGTAAAAAAGGACAAACCTGTGAGGGGACGTGTAGCTTTAGCGTTGGGGCATATCGCCGCCTTCAGCCAATCGGATTGTTTCTACCCAAAGAAAGAGAAACGACAAAGGAAAACGTCCGAAAAAGAATTGGGCGAGAAAGAAATAGAAAACAAAATCCGAAGCTTCAGGTTAAATTGAAGAAGGGCGAGATGGCATCCGTGGAGCGGTGCGTCCTCCGCGAGTGGCAGAAGAACCAAAAGGGTGGACTGTTGGTAAACGAAGCGGCGTTGCAGTTCGTACGGGTCCTTCTCGGACTCCTCTCCCCCTCCACCCCCTCGCCGCGAGAAATTGCTACCGCTGAACGGCGCGCCCTGCACAAGCTCTTCGCGTGGGTTTTCCTCGACTATAGTCCGCACGGTTGTCTGTCGGCTCTCCTTGAATCGGCCACCAGGTGTTGCCCAGCTCTCTTCTTCTTCTTCAGTACTTTTGCACTTAAACGATCATTTTGACTCCGTGTGTCTGCACACAGCAAGCAGTCGCAGCTGCTGCACAAGGCGGCAATCTTTCGCGCGATCGGGCCGCACGTACTCGAGCTGTGGAAGCAGCAACTACAGACCGAAGATGGTGGTGACGATGACGACGACGATGCTGACCCGATTGAGTTTCTTTATGTCCGACACTCGCCCAAGCTGTGGCATGTGTGGTTGGCTCTGTCTGCGGACGACCAAACGACAGCGCTTCTGCTGCTGCGTTGCCTGTCGGCTCTTCTCGAGCCGCAGCTACCGCACCAGTTGCCTCCGTCTCCGGCCACAGACCTGTACCGCATGACCTACCCGGAAGGATTTTCTAACCAGTCGGTTCGGGTTCGTCTCTCTGCCTGCACCACCCCTCGATCTAACCCTAACCCAATCCCTGTGATGGCCGAGGCCATGAGGGTTGTGCTCACCTGTGGTGCCTTGGGTGTGGTGTCTATGGAGGAGCAGAAGCTGTTGGAGGTTGCCGCCCGCTACCCAGATCCGGCGCTCCGGGCCAGCGCTCTGCTGGCAGTGAGCGAGAGCGAGTGGTGCCCGCATTTCGACGCGACTTGCATGCAGGTGCTGGTGGAGCGCCTCGAGCAGGTGCGGACCCTGGGACTGCCCACCTCCCCGCGCTCTCCGTGGGAGTAACGCTGGTCATGCGTCACCGCGAGTGCCTTTCTCATCGCAGGAAACGAACGAGGTGGTGTTCACCGCTGCCCTGCATGTCGTTCAGACGCTGTCCTGTTACTGTGACTCGGCACAACTTCGGGCGCTCCTCGAGCTCTTCGGCCCTCGGTAGCCTCACCACCACGCACACTTTGTCTTTTCATCAGGCCCTGACCTCGTAGACCACAGGTTGGTGGCAACGCTGATCAAGCACGCCTTGCCCGGCACACCAGGAGTGCCTCCGCTGCTGGGCCTGTGCGTGGAGCACATCAAGAACCACTACACCGACTCGTTGGCCCCCCTCGTGAGCCTCCTACCAGTCGAACTGCAGCAAATGATCGCCGCCGCTCGTGAAAAAGGTAGTGCTTGACCTGGCCCTTGGACTGTTCGCCCATAACCCTTCATGTCCACCTGCTGAAGATGCGAGTGTTACGGTCCTCTCCTAGGGCTGATGATGGCGCGGACAGATGAAGAGCTCCCAGAGGCTCTGGTCTGCCTGCGCACACTAACCAAGAGCCAACCGAAGGTGGCCATACCCATGGCCTTGGGGGGCATTCAGCACTGGCTCGACCACAGCGGCCCCTGGCAATATAGGTCCGGTCCTTTGCTCAGATTGTCTGCAATCACACATGTGTGCGCCAGAGGCAAACACCGGCCTTACTAACAGTAACGACCAACAACCACCAACATCAACAGAGTTGGCGGACTGCGAGTGCTCGCCATTTTCCAGAGCTTCCCCTACGGCGGGCATCTCGACCTGGTTGCGCCTCATCTGGCCTTTGTGGAAGAATGTCTGTACGACCCTGTGGTGCGCTGCTTCGCTTCCCCTCAGCAAGTCAAATGCGACGGCAAAGGTAATGTGAGTGACACTCCCTCTTGAGTCACCCATTAGGTCATGGTCCGCCGGACGAGCTGCGACACGGCGGGCATGCGCGCGCAGCAGTTTCCTGAGCCAGACACGACAGTGCTCAAGCTGGCGGAGCAGCTGGCCGACCCCGCGGTTTGCGAGGCTGCCCTTGTAGCAATCGATCGGTTCCTCCCCCTGACGCAATCCTCCCATGGGGCCATCGCCCAGGCATGCCAAGGCGTACTGCGCCAGCCTCCGGTACTCCTTTATAACCCTCCCCCCCCAAAGGCCTCAACTTCCCATGTCGCCTCAGTAGCTGACAGCTGCCAACGTTGTGCGCGGGGACAACCCGGGGGGTCTACAATTCCCGCTTGTGTGAGTGTAGCAGGGCAGGTCGTTCGAGCAGGCCATCAGCGTCGTTCAACGCTGCCACGGTCTCAATGAGCCGCAGCTGCACGCGGTCGTAGACCAGCTCCTGGAGTCGAGTGTCGGAACCCTCTCCCTCCGGGAGCAAGGAGCCGTGATAGGCTTCTTCCATTTCCACCGAATCCGTACACTTCCATTTCTTCTTCACCTCCCTCTCGACAAGGCGCGGCCTTCACCACCCACCCACCACCACCCTCCACCCTCCACCCTCCACCCACCACCAGAGCGTGTAGGGGAGAGGGCGAGAGCGATTGCCAGGAAATGCGTGGAGATTGTTTCGTCTGGGTCCGCTCCATTGGTTGGTGACAAGAGCCACGAGGTACGTGACCAGGCTGGCTGCTTGGGATGATGGTGATGTGTCTCTCGCTCATCGCCGCGGCGCTCGGGTCTGGTGGTGGGGTGTAAACACTTAAGCGCGCGCACCTGCTGGTTCGAAGTCTGGCACTGCTCCACGAGATTGTGAAAGAGCAGGCGATGACCCACCTTGACTGGGTGCCCGATGGCGGCGAGTCGGTCCTGCTGCTCCGCCTGATTGAGCTCCTTTCCGCCTGCGCCGACACTCCTCCTATCGATGGCCAAAGAGCACTGCTCCGATTCGATTTTTCGCCCGCAGGCCACCCGGTACCGTACGCCAGCTTTCTCTTTTCTTTCTCTTGCTGTGCCCTCCCTCCTGATCGGGGCAAGAGCCCTCCTCCCTGTTGAGAGCAGAGTGACAGAGTCCTATCGGGGGTGATGGCGGTGCTGCGGCTCATCCTCGAGCGCCATCGCGAGCTCGTGGCCGCCCATTTGGATGAGCTCATGCCCGCACTCCTCCACGTACTGGAGGCTCACGGGGCCAAGCGTTCCCGAGACCTGTGCGTGTTTGTCGGTGCGCACATACACATCCCCATATGCTGGTGTGCCTTGCAGTTCCTGCTGACACGCAACACCAACGCCGCACACAACACGCTGCAGGCGCACTGGTCACGCATTTGCCCACGGAGCTGAGGCCCCGGATCAAGCACCTCTCCTATGCGCTCGCGTCGCCCTGCCTTCTCCCGCGTCTGAACTCAATGGCGCTCGAGCGCGATTGGGAGGGCATGCTGCGGTTGGGCCTCCACCACGCCGGCGACGTGGACTACTACCTCCTCCGGCTCCTCCCCGCAATGCGGCTCAAGCACTTCTGGGCCACATCGCAGTGCGAGCCCGCCGCGGTCGAGGGCATGGCCAACCTGATGCTGGCCCTGCTGCGCGACTACTGCGCTTCGCCCGAGGCCCGGTCTCTCCAAGACCGGGTGAGCATGGTCCGGGCACTGGTCTACTGGCTGCGGTCGGCCGACCAGTCCTACGGCATGCCGAACCCGACCCGCGAGCCCGCCCTGACGCGTCTGCTCGACAGGGCCACCGCGGCTCTGGTCGCCCTGCTCGATGTGGTCCATGATGATGATGAACACAGCACGCAGGAGCTCTTTCAGCACCTGCGCAAGCTTGACGCCCACGAGCAGCGGCAGCTCAAGTACGCCTTCAACGCGCTTCTCCCTGAGGACCACCCATGCCTCGTGTGGCGGGAGGCACACCTCGCCTTTTGGTGAACTTTTTTTTCTGCTACAAGCTTCGTTGCTTTCTTTACACGGCGTCGTGATGAGGCGAGCGGGGCGTGGGGCCGGAGGCGTGGGCGTTCTGGAGGATGTCGTCGAGGCGCGAGAGCACGTCCTCCATGGCGGGCCGCTTGCTGGCCGTGGCGTGCCAGCACTTCTTCATGAGCTTCTTGAAGTCGGCCGCGCAGTCGGCGGGCACCTGCGGCCGCTTGCCCTCGAGCACGTCGAGCGACACGCCCATGAAGTTGCGCCCGGCGAAGGGCTGCTTGCGCGTGAGCACCTCCCACATGATGATGCCGAAGCTGTACACGTCGGCCTTCTCCCCGTACTTCTCCCCGCGGATCACCTCCGGCGCTGCACAACAACAAGCAGAGATGTGTAGACATCGTGAGCTGTCAAGCTGTGTGCACCGAACGGAGAGCGTTGGGCGTTGGTGCAGCGGGTGCGTTGCATACCTGTCCAGCAGGGCGTGCCGCAGCGGGTCATGGTGGCGTTGTCCTCCTTGATGCGCGCAAACCCAAAGTCGGCCACCTTCACATTCCAGCTCTCGTCCACCAACAGATTCGACGGCTTCAGGTCCCGATGCACGATCATCGGCTGCATGGAGTGCAGGTAGTTGATGCCGAGGGCGGCCGAGCGGAGCAGCTCGAGCCTGCGCGTCCACGGGAGCTTGACGCTGGTGTTGGCCAGGATGTCCTTGAGCGAGCCCTGCTTGACGAACTCGGTCACGATGCACAGGTTGGGCGACTTGATGCAGGCGCCGATGAAGAGCACCACGTTGGGGTGGTGCAGCTCCGAGAGGAAGGCGATCTCGGCGCGGAACTCGAGCATGCGCCGCTCGTCGAGCTTCTGCTTGATGAACCGCTTGACCGCCACCTCGACGCCCTTCCACTGGCCGCGGTGCACCACGCCGTAGGAGCCCATGCCCACCTGGCGCCCGAGCGCGATCTCCTTGAAGTCCACCACCCAGCGCACCATGTTGGCCGACGTGAGGAAGGTGTCCTCCTTGAACTCCATGCCCTCGCCCACGTGCGCCTGCAGCTCGTGCTGGTCCAGCGACCCGCGCGACTCGTTGCCGTCGTTGGAGTTGAACGACGACGAGAGGCGCGAGCTGGACCGATCGTCAGCGACGCCACCGAAGAAGCGGGCCTCGAGGCCTCTGGTCTTCACCTCGTGCAGCTCCTCGCCTGATCGCACATTACCACTAAGCCGCCAACCGAAATGCGAATATCGGGGGGGGGGAACAAAAGAGCGTTTTAGCTCCGAAGGCGAAGGCGTACCGGAGGGGGAGCCCGTGACGTCGAACCGACCCACGCGAGCGAACCGAAGCACCTTCTCGGACTTGAGCTTGGCGAACGCCGGACCCGACACCAGGATCTGGCCGCCGTGAGTGAGTGCCGTGATGCGTGCGGCGATGTCGATCGCCGCGCCCGAGTACTCCACGCGCCGTGTCGTCGGGTCGCGCTTGCTCCTGGGCGAGCCCACGTGGATGCCCATCCGCACACGCAGCCCGCGGAACAGCACCCGGTCGTCCGTGTCGCCCCATTCTTCGCCTGCGCCCGGGTGTTCGAGCAGCCGCCGCGGCCACTCGGCCTTGAGCAGCGCCTGCTGCGCCTCCATGCACCACTCCACCGCGTTGCCCGCCTCCTGGAAGGCCATGCAGAACGACCCCTCGCCGCTGTTGTGGTGGCCGCCGCGGGCAAAGAGGGCCTCGTAGCCGCGGTGTTCTTGAGGAGCGAGCGGAGGATGTCGTTGTGGAGCATGGTGGCGTCGCGCATGGCCGCCGGGTCGTGCTCCCAGAGCGAGGCCGCGCGCGTGATGTCCGTGAACACCACCGCCATCTCGCCCTCTGGCGGGGCCACCCCGCTGCTGCCGCCGCCGCCGTTGCCGTTGATGGTCGGGGCGAGGCCGACGACCGACGAGGCGCTCGACGAGGACACCGATCCGGTGCCGGCGGATGTCGAGCCGCCCGACATGGAGATGCCCGACGACGTGGTGGTCATCGACGTGCCGCCCATGCTCGTGTGGTCACCGGCGATGGCCGACAGGCGCGTCATGACCTCGAGGAACGTGGGCCGGATGGCCGGGTCGGGATGCCAGCAGCCGGTCATGAGCTCGCTGTACTCGTGCGGCATCTCAAGGTCGTCGGGTATGCGCGGCCGCAGGTTGTCGCGGATCACCGCCACCGCCACCGCCGCCGTTCTGTAAGTTGAATCAGAGCACAGAGCACCAAACAAGAGAATTAGCACAAAAAGCATAACCTCGAGGTGTAGGTCGTAGGTCATGGCGACGCACCCCATGCCGGAGTAGGGCTGTTCGCGCGTCATCAGCTCCCACATGATGATACCTGCACGAATGGTATGGCGTGGGTGTGGGGTGTGGGGTGTGGGGTGTG
>NW_004457313.1:1361129-1420836 GCF_000313135.1 Acanthamoeba castellanii str. Neff | reverse complement strand
TGTGGGGTGTGGGGTGTGGGGTGTGGGGTGTGGGGTGTGGGGTGTGGGGTGTGGGGTGTGGGGTGTGGGGTGTGGGGTGTGGGGTGTGGGGTGTGGGGTGTGGGGTGTGGGGTGTGGGGTGTGGGGTGTGGGGTGTGGGGTGTGGGGTGTGGGGTGTGGGGTGTGGGGTGTGGGAAATGGCCAGAGTTGAGTGGGGGGAAGACGTAGGTACCGAAGCTGTAGACGTCGGCGAGCGTGTAATCCAGATCGACGGTCTCGTTGAGCACCTCGGGCGCCGTCCAGTGGATCGACCCCTGGGCCTCGTGCACCGCCGCCTTCTGCACCTCCTCGCGGAACTTGGTCAGCCCAAAGTCGCTCACCTTGACGTTCCACTTGGCGTCGAGCAGCAGGTTGAGCGACTTGAGGTCGCGGTGCACGATGCCCGACGAGTGCAGGAAGTGCATCCCCTTGGCCGCCTGGTACGCCATCTTCACCTTCAGCTCCAGCGGTATGTCTGGAATGAGCTCGTTGTGCAACAGCTGCACGTTCCATCACACACAATCAGAGTTAAGAGGAGGTTGTAGCTACGGCATGGTCATACGGGTCAACACGTGAGATAGATGTGGTGAATTGCGGAATAATAATAATGATAGAATGTACCTCGTAGAGAGAGCCGAGAGACATGTGCTCCATGACGATGCACATCTTGGGTGGCTTCGTGCACGCCGCCATGAACAGCACCACGTTCGGATGCCGCAACGCCGTCATCATGCGCACCTGGTCGCGTGTCATTGCACCAACCACCGATCAGCCGACAAGGAAGAGTGGCAGAAGTGGGGAAAAGGAGACTCACCTCGTCGGCGAACTGGCGCTGCATCTCCTTGGTCACCACCTCCGACGACATCACTTTCACCGCCACCTCCGTCCCGCGCCACTTGGCCTTGTACACACTCCCGTACCTGCTCATACCGGCCAATGTGAGTCGCCAGATGTGGAGAAGAGGAGACGTGTAGTAGAGTGTGAGAGAAGAGCGTACCCGCCAGTGCCGAGGTGGTCCTCCATCTCGAGCTCGCTCGGTGAGATCTCCCAGTTGTCGTTGCCCCACTGCCTCTTCTTGACGATCACCGCCACGATGATGCCCACGGCGGCGAGGATCACCACGATCAGGAAGAACGGAACCCCCACGCCCAGCGCCACGGCCAGAGCGATCGTCGCGGTGTCGTCGCTCGAAGAACCCGCCTGGTCTGTGTGGACAGAGATCATAAGGAATTAGGCTCGAGTACTGATGGAAACGTTTGTGTGCGGGAGTATGTACCATCGCAGAAGGTGCCGCTCCAGCCACTGGCGCACACGCACTCGCCCGACGGGCACGACCCGTGACCAGAGCACAGTTCGCCGTCACGCACGCACGGGGCGATGGAGCTGACCTTGGCCCCCTGGCACGTGACGCTGGTGAGCTGCGTGAGGATTCGCTTGAGCACGCCCGGCGATCGGCCCGCCGACGTGATCCTGTTCCGCGTGGCGATGGTAGACGCCTCATCCGTGCTCTGGGTCCAATAGATCCAGTCGACGAGCGCCTTGGCCTTGGCGCAGTTGCTGGGCTCGATCTGGTTGATGAGCAGGCCGTTGTAGGACGCCATGGGCCACGAATTCGCGCCGGACCCTGTGGTGTTGTTGATGATGCGACGCCCCGGTCAGCGTGTGACGCCAGCAAGCAAGGAAGTGCCCTAGCAGGGGTACCCAACAAGAGGACAAAGTCGGTGGTGCCGGCAAAGTCGTTGAGCAGGGAGAGGATGGTCTCCGGCCCGGGCGCGACCACATTCCCCGCAGGGTTGTAGAGCGAGGCGGCCCGGAGGTTGTTGTACGGATCGATCATGCCGCTGAGCGCCAACCATATGGCATAGGGCGTCGCCGCGGCCACTGTCACCTGCACGTTGGCCGAACTGGGCACTCCCTTGACCCTCTCGGGGGCCAGGGTTTGCACCGGGTAGGTAACCAACCCGCCGGGAGTCACCTGTGGTTGCGCGCAGCTCCGGGTCAGAGCACTCGCGACAGGGAGCAAACGAACTGTGCGCGTAGGAATGGAGGGCTCAGTACTTGTCTGGCGAATTCAGGCACGGCCTTGGCCATGGCGGGCGAATTGACCACGTTGATCGCCGAGAAGATCTAAATGGGAATCGGAGAGTTAGCGCGCGAGAGAGAGAGAGGGGGGGAAGGACCAACAACACCAAGCGGTGGTCGAGCGCAGCCGGATATGATGTGCGGTACCGTAGGGACAACGACGATGATGGACTGGTTGGGAATCAGACTGGCGATGGGCTGGTTGATGTTCAAGATCTTCGGGTCCCGCCAGTTCGAAATCTTTCCGAGGTAGATGTCGGCTAGGATCTCCAGTGTCAACACCAGCGGGTCCGACTCCAGTAGTTCGGGTATCTGGTGTTATCCAGGCGTCGGTTCGTCAGTTCAATTATTGCACTCCTCGCCCTCGCAGCATAACACACCCACGCAGAAGGGGCTTTACGTTGTAGGAGGCAAGACCGGCTTGGCCAAGCAGAGGCACCAGCAGCACATCAGGCAGCTGCGCCCACTGCGCCTCCGTGGGCTCATAGCTCACCGCTCCGAAATCGATGGAACCTGTGACGACGGACTCATGAGTCAACCAACCGGGCGAGAATGGGAGGGAGCGAAAGGGTACGTACCGGCGATCATCTGGTTGATGGTCGTGGGCGAGTCGTAGACGTAGTACTTCTCCACAAACGAGTTGGAGGTGTAGGCCACGGCCCAGTCGTCGACCGCTCGGATCGTGCCACCCATGCCTATGATGTAGGCCGTGCTGAGGGCGGTTTGATTGTTGCACTTGACGGTGCCGAACGAGTTGATGAGCGCCCTCTTGTACACGATCGCCAGCGCGCCCCAGCCCTGCGCGTTGATCGTCGTCCCCGCGCGGTCGTTAGTCTGCACCCAGCTCAAGAACCGCATCAGGCCCTCGGCGGGCCCGCAGTCCTTGGCCTGCTTGGTCTGCAACGTGGTGAGGAAGACCGTGTAGGCCAGCGGCCATGTGGCATTGCCCGCTCCGTTTGAGATGTCGCTGCTCATGTCCCCTGTTGTCTCACCGAGAAGCACGGCCCAAGCGAAAAAGAGAAGATGAGCGAAGTGTCAACGGCAAAGCCCAACGACGCGACGTACCACCTTTGACAGAGGTGCTGAAGTCGGTCATGGCCGACTGGATGGCGGCGGCCGAGGGCGAAACCAGGCGACCGGCCGCGTTCTTCATGCGCGCGCACGCCATGCCGGCTGCGAGCACCGATCCGTAGTCGGCGTATGTCATGCTGTACAAGTTTGCCTGCGCGACCACACATTCGCACGGATTAATGACCAAAGCCAGCCAAGCCGCCCATAGTTCACTGGCTTTGGTCAATGGCGGCAAGGTACCTTTACGGTGGCCAGGCGAGCGTCGGTGCCGGATACTTTCATGGCGCTCGCCGGCACCATGGCCGCGAGTGAGCCCGCCGACGCCAAAGCCGCCGCAAACGAGCTCGACACGGCAGACAGGGCGCGCACCAGCACGCCGCTCATCTCCACGCTGCTCGGCGCCTCCGAGACCACGAGCGTGATGGCGTTGGCCGGCAGGGTGACATTGGGGTTGAGGGCGGCGATGTCGGCGTGGTCCCACGTGGTGATGGTGCCCATCCACACCTTGGCCAGCACCTCGCTGCTCACCACCTGTTCGCTCCCCTCCCACCGTCAAACCGCCACAAGAGGAGTTTCAGGTCCCAGTTGCCGGCGCAAATAACGGAGAAGGGATCAGCAACTCAACGGAGTCACAGCCAAAAGAGCGTGTTTCAGTTGAAGTGGGAATTGCGGGGAAGATGGTTGGTTTGCGGGCCAGGTGGGACCACTCCGGAGCCGAAGAAAGAATGAAGGAGAAGGGGAGGGTAGTACCAGGGAGGAGACGTTGACGCCGTCCAGGTTGATCGCCATCACCAGCGCAGACCCGGTTACCGGTACCTGCAGCGCATCGGCTGGAAGGTTGGCGGGGTCAATGCGTCCGTCGGTGATGAGGTAGTCGATGGCGCCGCTCTCGACGCGCGCCAGCGAGGCCGTCGTGTTGTCGGCAGCGTTGTAGTTGATGACAAAATTCTCGGTGTTGAACGAATACCCCACGCTCCACGACGAGAACAGATTCTTGTGTACACTACCCACTCCATTCACCACCACCGTGCCCTCCACTGGGTTGTCGAGACGAGAGAAGAGGAACACACAGGGTGAGTTCTAATGTTGGAGACGAGGACCACCACACTTCATCATCAAACCCCGCCAACCGAAGCGGAGACGCGTGGAGGAGGTTGTACCTTGTGTGGTTTGGGATAAGAGAAGAACGAGAGGAGAACACAAGGTATAGTACAAGATAAAGGAGATGATGAAGGAAGGGCTTGATGCTGGCCGCGAGCGTGGCCTGTCCATGTTGGCTCTGTTGTATTATTTGGCGTAAATGGAGTGGTGAGGCGGCTACCACGACAAGGAGACGACGCCGTACCCCCAATGAAGAAACCGAACCTCGTGGCGGAGCAACTTGGCCCGCCGCGCGATTGGTAGAACGCACGTGTTCAGGTAGGAGTTTTCCCCGTCATCCCGACTCAGGGACAATAAGCAAAATGCCCATTGGCTCATCATCGGGGTTTAATGAAGAACGTTGGCCAGTACCGCGCAACCGATTATCAGAGATCGAGCTAGGGGGTGGGTAACCAGTGAACCTCCACTGGTGCCAAACCCATCTGACCGGCACCGCAACCGACGGCGTCGCAAGGCAGGAGGCAGCCGCGGCGGCGCTACTTCTTGGTGAGTGCAATCTTGATGGAGAAGGTGATGGTGCCGGCCGGGCTCACGAACTCTCTGGTCCGTCCGATGAGGTCGTCCCACGTACACGAGCCAAGGAAGTCGTACCAGCCCCACCCGTCGTTGAGCGACGTGAACATATCAGCGCCTTTCCTGTGGGGCCCAGCACCAGCACGACCCAAGCACAAATATAAATATCACAACGGAATTTTGGTCCATGACACGCACGTGTCCGAAGACAACGCTCGGTCCTAGCGCACCGAAGCCCGTTGGGTCCACGTACCGGGTGTAGGCAATTTCTCTGTTTCTGCCAACCACTTTGGCGATGGCCTTAAAGTGGACGAAGCACGACTGCATCGCGTCAGCGTCGTCGTCATCTGCGTCGGTCTCATCGCTCGGGTACGGGTGGATGCAGATAAAGAACCCTATCTTGTCCCCCTCCCTCGACAGCTCGCAGTAGCTGTGCGCCAGTGTCAGAATTCGGAAAGACGGCAGCGTAGATCTGGTAATCGAGGGGGACCCGTACAAGTAGTAGCCCTTGTGTAGGAGGTAGGAACTGGTGTAGTGCTCGGCGCCGTCCTTGAGCTCGACCTCCCAATCGAAAACCAGCTTCTTCTGCGGCTCGGCTGGCAGCGGTCGGGAACAGTAGCGCCGGTTGCTTGCCACTTGGTTGTTGCTCGCCAGCTCCATCTGCTGGCGCTTCTTGCCGAAGGAGAGCCATACCAGCGCCTCCTTGTGAAGCGCCTGTAGGCAGCGTAAGAGTGAGACATGACGCTTGTTGTTGAGTTGGAAGCCAAAAAACGAACCTGAAACGAAGGACAACTCTGTAGCCAGGACGCTTGTGCGACAACGTCATTGAGGAAGTGGCTGTCCATCATGGGCCAACGGATGCTGGGCAGAATGTGGCCCAATTGGCCTTGCCGCTCTTCCTTGTCCTGATGGCCACCAGCGTAGCGTGAGTCGATACGCAGCGGCGAAGAGAGGAGGAGAGAGAGAACACTAGAAGGTAACATACCTTCGCAAGCCAGGTGCGTAGAACGTGGAAGAGATTGTTCTCGCTGGAGATCTCGCACTTGTCGCAGTCCAAGAGAGTACGCAAGGCCGCGGGGCTCAGTTGCCAGAAGTCGTCCTGCTCCCACACCTGATCCCGTCCAGCTGGGGTTAGATGCGTGGTGCCAGCCGTTGTAGGTGTGTGCACCTTGTCCAGGTTCCCAAAACGGTCTAATAGCACTTCTTGGCATCGAGACACGAGTGCCTTTTGGGAGGGTGTGGCCAGGGACAGCACCTGCAGAAGTGAAGAGTGATCGGCCCAGTCAGCCAGGTAGGCAGCCAGGAGGGTAACGGACGGCCTGCGGGAGTACCTCTTCGCACTGCTCGAGAGTGAAATGGATGGTCGCCAGTGACCTGGACGCTGCGTCAACTGCCGAAGGGACATCATACTGCAAAGAGGAGTTGATTAGATTGGCTACACACTGTTGAGTCGGGTAACTTACCTTATCGGCCGTAATGAGCACTTCCACAAGGGACCGAAACGTGGAGGCGTGAAGCCGACCTTCGTAGATGAAGCGAATGATATCCTGGAGTGGCCTAAGCTCTTCTTTACTCATTTGCAACCACACCTGCAGTGGCGCGAGCATGTGAGAACTCGCCAGCAGTGAGACGATACGACCGAGAGGAGGAAAGGATGGGTGTACCTCTCGTTGGTGGGTCTCCTTCATGCCCGACGCGAAGAGCGAACGGAAGAAGCGGCTTTTGGCTGCCAGGAGGAGTCCGCTCACGTGGATCTTCACCACGTTTTGTTGCCCCTCCTCGCTCGCGCTCCTCCGCTTCCTTCTTCGATCGCGTTGGCGCTCAGCACTTCCGGCGCCTTCCTCCTCTTCCTCCCTTTCTTCTTCTTCTTGCTCCTGCTCCTTTTCCTCTACCCCTTCGGCGCTTGTGTCGAGCTTTTCCTCATCGCCAGAGTCGCTCACTAACGTTCTCGCTGCTTTCCTCCTCTGCTTGGAAGATTTGATCATGACGTTTCGTTTGGGTGATGGTTGGGCCACAGCCGCCACGGCGGCGGCGGCGCTGAGGGTGCCAGCCGGCGGATGAGCGATGGCGGTCAAGGCGGGAGCTCCACCACTTTCCTCGACCATGAGGTCTTCATCGTTCAAAATCTTCCTACGTTTGGCGAGGGGACCCTCACGAGCAGATGCCACACCGCTGGTGCCTGCGCCGTCGTACGAGAGGGAGGGCGACGAGGCGGCAAAGGCCGAGGCCAGATGCTGGGCCGAGTGCTCCGGGGGCAGGGGGCCGGTTGTGAGGCAGAGCACGCGATCAGAAAACGAGGGGCAGTCGTACGCGAACGCGTAGTCCTCTACCATTGCCAACGTTGTTGCTTCTCCTGCTACCTCCATCCGCTGCGCAGGCCCAACAAGCAAAATGTTGATTAACTTTTAAATGATAAATCTTTTGTTTGCTTTTCGGCTCTGGTTTTATTTCGAGGAAAAAGTAAGTTGGCATCGCTGCGGTTTCCGCAGGCGAGAACCAACGAGGAACGTATAAGATATATATGCAGAGTTGGGCACGTGCAAGGCCCTCGCCCCAAGGTGAAGAGGCCACCCAAGGCCGCAGTTCCACAGTGAGTGAGAAACGAACTCGCGGAGAGCCCAACGCCTTCGTGGACAGCCCACCCGTTCTAAGAAATCCGGCCGAATCCTTGATCCTTCAAATTCACGGAAGCAGACCCATAATAGTTGACCACAGAATGTTGGCACAAAAGCTCACCACCTGCGGTCCCACGAAACAGAAGTGCGCAACTTTTCGGTGTGTGCCAGGAGAACAGAGGAACTTGCGGGACGCAGGCAGTGACTGACTACTCCGCGCACAGCAGCAACCAAGGGGACTCAACTGAACTTCAACGATGAGCGAGGAGAAGAGCCCGTTGCTCAACGGGACGGGCGGCAGCAGTGGCGGGGAGGGCAAACCCGGAAAGGCCAGCGTCAAGGGAGTGGACGTGGAGCGCCTGCCGGGCTACGACGGTCACTTTGCCGCCGCCCCAAAGCGGCGCAAGTATTACTTCTTCTCCAACGTGCTCTGGTACGCGACCCCGCCATCCTCTTCCTCCTCTTCCTCCTCTCTTTTCTCTTCCCCATAAGATAATAATTATCTTTTTCGGCTATTAAATAATTGGGGCATATTTTTTAGTATTCCTAGAATTCTATTTCCTTTTATGGACTGACAATTACGTGTCCTCTTACTCGGTAACTATGATCACCAATTGTAGGTACGAGTACTTCGTCCTGCTGGTGGGCATGGTGGCCTCGGCGGGCCTGGGCGCGACGCCGCTGGCGTTCTACTACTTCTTCGGCAAGCTGGTCGACTACGCCAACGACCCGGACCTGCCCGACGAGATCAGGAAGACGAGCTACTACTTCTTCGGTATTGCCGTGGTCGGCGGTATCTCGGCCTGGTTGAGCAACGCCACGTTCCTCTACGTGGGCGAGCGCGTCTCGGCCCGTATCCGCCTCGAGCTGTTCGAGGCCATCACCATGCAGGAGGTGGGCTGGTTCGATCAAACCAAGACTGGTGAGTACTCCCCCCCCCTAACGCCCGCCTTGTCGTCGCACCACCGCACACGATCTAATGTGGTTGGCGGGGTCACGTCACCAGGTACCCTCATCACGCGTCTCTCGGAGGACAGCACAACAGTGCGCGGTCTGTTCAGCGAGAAGATCGGCATGCTCTTCACCTCCATCTGCCAGTGCGTCGGCGGTCTCACGTTCGCGTTCTACTACTCGTGGAGCATGGTGCGCTCTTTGTCCGCCCCTTTCTCCCCTCAAGGCACCGAGTTGCCACAGAGACTAATATTCTCGTCGTGCAGACGTTGGTAATGCTCGGTACCGCGCCCCTGATGGGCGTCGCCATTGCCATCCAGGGCAAGCTCACTGTCACCTTCACCAAAAAGGCCTCCGACAGCTCGGCGCACGCAGTCGCCGTCGCTGAAGAGGTTCGCGCTCAGTCCCTTCCTCCCCCCCCCCAAATTCCACAGTGATCTCGTGGGTGGTGACACCACCGCGTGCGCTGCTCTCTAACATCACCGATGGGCAGGTCATCACCAACTTCAGGACTGTGCGCTCCTTTGCCGCCGAGGAGAAGGAGGTCACCCGATTCGAGAAGGCGCTGCAGAGCATCCTCAACGTCGGCTACGCCAAGGCCGGCGCGCAGGGTCTCAGTCTCGGCTTGGTGACCGCCTGGTGCGTTGATTCCCTTCTTGACGCTTGTGATTATCGTTGCGGCCTGGAATGCGATGCTGACGTCAGCTCTTCTTCCAACTCCCATTGTGTGGTACGTACGTACCAGCATCTGGGCGGCAGCTGCTTTGGCCTTCTTCTACGGCGCCTTCCAGGTCGAGGACGGCAAGATCACTCTCGGCGAGGTCATCTCCGTGTTCGGCATGATGCTCTTCGCCGTCATCGGTATCTCTCAGGCCCTCAACCAGCTGCCCGAGGTACACGCCACTCCTTCGGTCCTGCTGTCCCATGCCCGATTGTTGGCTCGGTCGTTGATTCGGGAGATGTACGACTATGGCGCAGGTGTTCAAGACGAAGGCGTCGTTTGCCATGATCGCGGAGATCGTGGAGCGGACGCCCGAGATTCCGAACAAGGGCGGCAGGAGGCTCGACCGGATCAACGGCCAGGTCGACCTCAGTAAGCTGCGCTTCAAGTACCCCACTCGCGATGCCCTCGTCCTCAACGACCTCTCGCTCTCCGTCAAGCCCGGCCAGACAGTCGCTCTGGTACCTACCACCACCGTTTTATGCCCGGCACCGTTCTATGTCCGACGAACTTCCAATGTAATCCTATTGGCCTGTTTTATCTTAGGTGGGCGAATCGGGCAGCGGCAAGTCGACGATCTTCGCGTTGGTCGAGCGCTTCTACGACCCGGAAGGCGGTCAGGTGCTGATCGACGGCGTGGACCTCCGGGAGCTCGACCCCAAGTGGTACCACCGCCAGGTCGCCATCGTGTCGCAGGAGCCCATCCTGTTCAGCGGATCGATCAAGGAGAACATCATGTACGGCAAGATGGACGCCACCGACGCCGAGGTCGTGGATGCCGCCAGAGCCGGTATGTACCACCTCCGTTCTCGCCGCACCGCAGTGCTCTAACCAGTGCCCCTCCCCACCAGCCAACGCACACGACTTCATTACGGGTCTGCCTAACGGCTATGACACTCTGGTCGGCGAGAGGGGCATCGCACTCAGCGGTGGCCAGAAGCAGGTGCGTAGAGTTAGAGCAACAATTAATTGCGGGAGGAGCTCTGGCTGACTCTTGCCTCGCCAACAGCGCGTGGCTATCGCGAGGGCCGTGCTCAAGAACCCCAAGATCCTCCTGCTCGACGAGGCCACCTCGGCCCTCGACACGGAGAGTGAGGCGCTGGTGCAGCAGGCGCTGGACAAGCTGATGGTGGGCCGAACGTCGTTCATCATTGCCCATCGTCTCAGCACGGTGCGCAATGCCGACGTCATCTACGTGCTCAGCAAGGGCGAAGTCGTCGAGCAAGGCACCCACAAGGGCCTCATCGCCAAGAAGGGTACCCACCCACACCACCCACGCTTACCCGGGTCCTTGTGGCCGAGCCCCACTATTGACTGGTCGTGGTGTATCGCTGTCAGGTCACTATCTCAAGCTGGCCACTCGCCAGTTGGCGCGCACCGACGCCGACGATGAGGACCTGGACATCGTCGGGTCTACCAGCGGCGCGGGGGTATCATCGACTGACGACGAGGAAGAAGAGAAGGGGAAGGAGAGGAGCGAGCCCGCCCTCTGAGTGCACCACCTCCCAGATAGAATTGGCTCCACAGGCTCTCTTTTGGCAATTGGGCGGCGGTGTTGCAAGCAGAACTGGAGGGAAGAAATATTTATGGAATGAAAAGCTTTTCTTTGTGGCAAGTGGTTGGCATTCCGACGTGACCTGTCTTTGTTTTGTTGGCTCAAGAAGAAAGCAGAAATGTCACCGGTCAGACCGTACGGCGCCAAACCACGAGGTGAGATGGCGCTCTTCTCGCCTTCGCAGATACAATGGGCCGGGGTCACCAGCGCGCGCTTTCACCGAGGACGTTTGTGCCTCAAGCGCCGGACAGGAGAAAGAACGAAGACGGCGTCACCATAACCACCACGAAGAACTGAACCGGCCACGCAAGCGGAGCCCTTCGCATGTCACAATCGACGCATTCGGGCGGTGTTTGGGCGTTGGGCGAGCTGGGAGAATCCGAACGTCATCCCCCCTTGCCCACCCGACGGCTGCGACGGAGGAAACCCCTCCCTCCCCAACTCGTCTCACCCACCCCCTTCGCAGCCGCGGCCGCCATCGAGACTACGGCCACCAGCACCAGCACGAGCCCAAGCTTGTATCATCAGCGCGGCTGCAACGACACCAATGATGGGTCGACGTGGAGCATCAGCCCGGCGGCTCTGGCGGAGAGTTCCGGCGGCAGCGGCGGCAGTACGGGCAGACTGCGATCGTCGAAGAGGCGCTCGACGGCGATGTACTACTGGGGCGAAGCGGGGAGCAGTATGAAGGTGCAGGTGCGGGCGGCGACCAAGCAGCTCTGCAAGAAGAGCCTTTCGACCGACGGCACACCGACGGACGCGTCGGCCAAGAAGAAGGAGAAGAAGCGGCGAAAATTGAAGCACTCTTCAAGAAGCGGTGAGGAGGAGATGGTAACAAAGAAGAAGAAGAAGAAGACGAAGACAAAGAAAGAGAAGAAGGCGAAGAAGGACGAGGCCAAGGCTACGGGCAAGGAATCGGGAGCGGAGGAGGAGACATCATCGCGGGTGTCATCGAAGAAGAAGAAAAGAGATAAGAAGGAAGCCAAGGAAAAGAAGAAGAAGGAGAAGAAGGAGAAGAAGAGGGAGAGGGAGGGCACTCGAGCGGCGAGAGCGGCGAGCGAGGGTAGCGAGAGCGGGATCAGCAGCTGCAGTAGCGCCGTGTCACCGAAGGAAACGAAGAAAAAGAAGAAGAAGAAGAGCAAGAGCCTGATCTCGGCCAAGAAGGTGCTGAAGAGTCGGTCACCCTCTGACCCACTGCCCGCCGCCGATGGCAAAGCGCGCTCGTTCATCCTCAACTTCCACCACCACCACCGGCAACACAAACGCGGGCCGCTGCCGCCGGCCAGCAGTGGTCCGACCCGCTCACGCTCGGCCACGGAAACGGTCGAACACCGGGCCACGCGCAAGTCCAGCATCGTCGGCCTCGGCGGCCTCCTCCGCCGGACCGCCACCGCCGACGGCGACAGCGAGGAGCCGGCCGCAGCGTCGCCGTTCTTCATTGAAGAGGACGGCTGTGGCGGGTTGCCGGTGGCGGACGACGAGTCGGGCGCGAGGGTGCCGGCGATACCGCTCCTGGCCCTGGACGCCCTGACCGGCGCCATGGAGCCGTCATCATCATCGGAGCCCCCGGACTCAGCAACGTCGCTGCCGCCGTCGCCGTCGCTGCCGTCGCCTGGCGGGTCGCTGGCGAGCGTGGTAGCGACGGCGGCGACGAAGACCAAGAGCAAGCGGGTGAAGGCCTGGTGCAAGAAGAAGGGGCTGGTCGACAAGCGACGCCGCAGCGGAGGAGGGCTCGAGCAGTACCAGCAGCTGGTCATGACCATGGGCGTCCTGGACGGCGATGCCGGCTCCTCGACGCCGCTCCGACACGTCATCGTCGAAGGTCGATACGCCGTCGGACTTCCTTGAACCATCTCAACAACATGCAGTGCGCTTGCTCGAATAACATGATTGTGGCGGGAGCTAAGAAGAAGAAGAAGCGTCGGTGGTCTTCTTTTTGTTGGTGGCGGTGGGGGCAGTGGTAGCGGTGGAGGTGGCATTGACGAGGTTCCATTTGGCAGAGGTGCTGTCGTAGACGTACTGCTGCCCGTCGATGGCGGACGGGTCGGCGAAGTGGAAGGTGAAGCTCTGCCCGCCGCTGGCCACCGAGTAGAACTGCACGTCGTCGCCATTGGGGGTCTCCTTCACCGCCTCCTTCAGCAGCCATGGCACGTCTGTGGCCACCGCCCACGACCGCCGTCAGCTGATGACATTACATTGCAGGTAACACTTGGGCGACGAGCGTGGTACCGAGAGTCTTGTTGGCTTCGGCCTTCAGCTGCTCGGCGTAGAACGGCAGGGCGGAGAGACGCGCGGGGTAGGCGCCCGCCTCGGCCTTGTACTGGTCGAGCGGTGCCACGAACGAATCGCAGTAGACCTGCGCGTTGGCCAAGTCCCTCTGCAGCAGATACTGCCCGCATTCCAGGTGCACCACTGCACGACACGACACATGACACGACACACAGCACACGATACACATTGGTACGCGCAGTAAAGGTGGGTGCCGCGTATAGGGTACCTTGGAGGAAGATGAGGAAGACGACACGCCACAGCACAAAGAAGAAGAACTTGGCTTGGGGTCCCTTCCTCTTGTAGCATGAATCAAAAATAAATCCTGGACATGGCACAGCGAGTGAGTGCCTCATCCTTGTGATGTGGATGTAAACGATTTAATTGTACACTTGAAATTTCATGAATTAAATCTCTTCGTACCGAAGATGGCGAGGGGTATGCCGACGGAGAAGATGGAGAGGAGGGTGAAGGTCACGTGCGCGAAGGTGCCTCGTCCATAGACCGTGCAGAACCAATTCCAGGCCACCCCCACCGCCAGCGTGCGCGCGTACGGCGCATCCAAAAAGTCGCGATTGCCTCCATCTGTTGGAGCCATTGTTTGCTGCAGCAGCAGGCGGCAACTCACTCCACGTCGCCAACAACCACGCACTACACCCTAGATCTGTGTCGATCTCTCGCTGACGTGCCCCCGCGTCTCCGCAAAATGCCGCTTACGTCACACGCAACCACTAGGAAGCAGTTCGAAGCAGCTCGAGCCGCAGTGTAGTTCAACCACACCCCGCCACCGACACAAGCACAACACGACACACTGCATAGGTGAAGGTGGCATGGGTTGGGACTGGAAAACGGCAGCGCAGCAAGCGACGACGGCAGAGCGGTGGTGGCGCACCACGCTGGCGCCGGCCACGCGGTGGTGGGTGCAGCTGGTGCTGGTGCTCGCGCTCGTGGGCCTGGCGCTGGTGGGGCTGGCGATGCTGCTGCGGTGGGTGCGCGTGCGCTGGAGGATGAGGACCCAGCTGAAGGGTCGCGTGGTGCTGGTGACGGGTGGGGCCAACGGGCTGGGTCGCCAGCTGGCACGGCAGCTGCACGCCCTCGACGCCATCGTCGTGCTGTGGGACATCGACGGTGACGCCCTTCGCAGTGCTGGTAGTCTCCTAGCCCCATTCATCTTCGCTCTCGATCAATAAGATTATTATTTCTTCATAAATAAGAAATCATTTTATTTACCGAAACATTTTATGGGCAGAGGAGGAGCTGAAGGAGAGGGTGCACACCTACCTCGTAGACCTCACCAACAGGCGCTCCATCTACGAGGTGGCCAAGGAAGTCATGAAAGACGTCGGCCCTCCGGTACACTCCACGCACACATTCCCTGGTGGTCTGTGGTGGTGTGCGATGTGGGCTCACGTGGCCATTGCTGAGGCGTGCAGGACGTGCTGATCAACAACGCGGGAGTGGTGAGCGGCAAGCCCATTCTCGAGACCACCGATGACGAGGTGCTACAGACGATGGCCGTCAACGCGCTGGCGCCGTTCTGGACCGTGAAAGCCTTCCTCCCGTCCATGAAGGAGCGCAAGTCTGGCCACATAGTCAATATTGGCTCCGTGCTTGGTACCGCCGCACACGCACAATCGCACACGCACACACGCACATGCAATGCTAACCTCTGCCTTGCCTCGATAGGAATCTTTGGTGGCGCGCAGCTGACGGACTACTCGGCGAGCAAGTTCGCAGTGTTTGGGTTCACCGAGTGTCTGCGGATGGAACTCAAGAGCGAAGGAAGCCCCATTTGCACCACCCTCATCTGCCCCTTCCACATCGACACCGGTACGCCATCGTCTTCATCCCCTCCTCCTCCCTCGTTGTCGTCGTCGCCTTCGTCTCTCAGTCTCACCAACGCACACTGCCCAACATGGAACGCGAAGGCATGTTCGCGGGGGTGACGGTGCCGTGGTACAGCCGCATCCTGTTCCCGGTGCTGAAGCAGGGCTGGGTGGCCCGGAAGGTCGTGGAGGCGATCCTGATGCGCGACGAGGTGGTCCTCCTCCGGTACCAGTTCTGGTTGGTCTTCCTGCTGCGCGTGTTAGTCCCGCCGTGGCTCGTGGATCGGCTGGGGCGAGTCTTGGGCTCCTACTATGGCATGAAGAGCTTCGTGGGCCACGCCAAGAAGCGCACCTGATGGTGATGCGCTGATGATGAGCCGACATCGCCACAGTCTTCTGTCGTCTTATGTGTGTGAAGTAAGTCACGCCTATTATTTATTAGCCACGCGCTCATCGTAGTCAATGATAAATACTCTCTCACTCTCCCCGCTTCAGGCACCACGCACTCACTTCTTCTTGACCACGTAGATCTTGCCGTTGGCGATGGTCACCACGAAAGACGATTGCGAGAACGCCACTGTGAAGACATGGAGAGCAAGAGCAGGTGAATGATGCACAGCACAGAGAGGAGAGAAAGGTGAGAAGAGGCGTCAGTCGACGTGCAAGGTTGGCTTCAGCGGGCGTGCGAGAGGAAGCAAGGTGGAGGTGATACCGGTGAGCCTCTTGAAGGGCGACTCCTTGCCGGAGTTCTTGACGATGGCATTCACGTCCTGCAGCAAGCTCACAATGATGTTCGGCAGGTCGGGATCTTCTGCCAGATCACCCGACGACTTTGATTCAAACGGGGGGGGGGGCACACGGTCAGATGGGAGCATGGACAGGAATGATTATTATGATAATTCTACTTTGAGAGTGAGTGAAGGCTTACCGAAACAACGGATCCGTCGAGGTTCAGCTTGAGGGTACCCACCTGTCCCTCCACATCGTTGAGATTGTCCTCCTGCACTCAAAATTATATTAAGAAAGAATTAGTTGCAGGTGGAATTATCTTTACTGCTATGTGTGCCCTTCGAATCAGCAGAGGCCAAAGGTACCATTTTGTGATTTCGATGTGAATGTGCGAATGTTGCTTCGCCTTTCTCGTGTAATGAAATAATAAAAGAAATTGTTATTGTTTTTCATTTCTTTTATCATTTTTTCTGCTGCTTCCCTTGACGGTCAAGGCGTGCCCTCACTTGCGCACGTGTTACACCAGGCCTTGAAGCACCACTACGTGCAGCACACAGCCATAGACACCACGCAAGCCATGTTCATGCGCAGGTACAGCCTCTCCCGCATCTTACGTTTTTTCCAAGAAAAATCGCCTTTATGCTGCAAGATGAAGGTCTCGCACGGCTATTTATTTGTCAGTTTGCCATTGTCGTGCGCGTAGATTACTTTTTAAAATGCATAATAGTCTTTATTTATTTATTTATATTTCTTCCGTTGTTGTACAGATTGACGAGAGTGAGCACCAGCAGCGCTGCCCCCACTGGCCGCACCGCCAGCGCACTCCGCGGGCAGGTGCCGTGCCGCCGCCTGCTGGCGACCTCGCCCGACGGCGACGGCATCGGCGCGCTCAAGGCCGAGCTCAAGGCGGCCGAGGACCGTGTCGCCACGCTCAAGGAGGCCATCGTGAGCCACAAGGACCCGGCCAAGAAGAGCATCCTGGTGCTGGGCGCCGGCCGGTCGTCGTCCTTCCTCATCAACTACCTCCTCCAGAACGCGGCGCGGGAGCGGTGGGCGGTCAAGGTGGGCGACGAGGACGAGCACACGGCGCGGCGCAAGGTGCGGGACCACCCCGACGGCACCGCGTTCCGGTTCAACATCAACGACACGCGGCAGCGCGAGGAGGAGATCCGGCGGGCCGACGTCGTGGTGTCGCTGCTGCCGGCGTTCATGCACCCGGTGGTGGCGGCCGAGTGCGTGAAGCAGGGCGCGCACATGGTGACGGCCTCGTACTCGGCCGCGCTGGCGCCGTTCGACGAGCAGGCCCGCCGGGCCGGCGTGACGATCCTCATGGAGTGCGGGCTCGACCCGGGCATCGACCACATGTCGGCCATGGAGGTCATCGACGCCATCAAGCGCGACGGCGGCCAGCTCACGGCCTTTCGCTCCTACACGGGCGGCCTCGTGGCGCCCGAATCGGACGACAACCCGTGGGGCTACAAGTTCAGCTGGAACCCGCGCAACGTGGTGGTGGCGGGCCAGGGCGTGTGCCAGTACCTCCAGCAGGGCGAGTACAAGTACGTGCCCTACCACCAGCTCTTCCGCCGCACCGACGAGATCCGCGTGCCCGGCCACGGCACCTTCGAGGGCTACCCCAACCGCGACTCCCTCTCCTACCGCACCATCTACGGCATCCCCGACTGCCCCACCGTCCTCCGCGGTACCTACCACGCACACACGCACACACGCACACACGCACACACGCACACACGCACACACGCACACACGCACACACGCACACACGCACACTCGCACACACGCACGCACGCACACTCGCACACACGCACGGTGTGATTGAATTGGTTGGCTTACGCATTGGGTTGGCCAGGAACGCTGCGTAAGCCGGGCTACTGCTCGGCGTGGAATGTGTTCGTGCAGCTGGGCATGACCGACGACACCTACACGATTGAGAACGCCGACTCGCTCACCTACCGCGACTTCCTCAACTCGTTCCTCCCCTACCGGCCGCACGACACTGTGGAGCTCAAGCTCGCGCACTACCTCGGCCTCGACATCAACTCGCCCGAGATGCAGAAGATCAAGTGGTACAGTCCGCTACAGTCCCGCGCGCGCACAACACTGGGCTGTCTTACTGAGACGCGCATGCGCGGTGGGCGGTGGTGTGTAGGCTGGGCATGTTTGGCGAGCAGAAGATCTCGCTCAAGTCGGCGACCCCGGCGCAGGTGCTGCAGCAGATCCTCGAGAAGAAGTGGGCGCTGCAGGAGGGCGAGAAGGACATGATCGTCATGTACCACCACTTTGTCTACACCAACAAGAACGGTACGAAGCATGTGAAAGTGCTCGCGTGTGTGTAGCGCGATTGCTCACGTGTGTGCGTGACTAGGCGAGCTCAAGGAGACGAAGAGCAGCCTTGTGGTGAAGGGCGACGGCACGGACACGGGGACGGCCATGGCCAAGACCGTGGGCCTGCCGCTCGCCGTGGCCACGCGCATGGTGGCCACCGAGCAGGTCAAGGGCAAGACTGGCGTGCACGTGCCCACGACCCCCGATCTCTACGAGCCCATCCTGCGCGAGCTCGAGAAGGACCACGGCATCATCTTCTCCCACCAGCACGACACCGTCCACCAGGCCTAACCGCGCACGGGTATTTGATGTCTTGTTTGCACTACAATCGCTCACACCAGTTCGTCTCGTTCTTTTTCTCGCCGTACGGGGAAACACTCCCACTGGACTAATATTATTGAAAACCCCCATTGGCTGGTTCGATCAGCGATAGAAGTGTAGAATGAGGTCCGGCTCCCAAAGAAGCTGCGTGTCGGGTGCCCGACAGAGAGCATTATATTTATCCTGGCCTCACCACCAGCAGAACATTCACAAACCCCAAAGTCAGCACAATGCAAGTACACTCTTCCGATGACTACGCCGCCAGGACCAGCGCGGCTGGTTGCAAGCTTGCGGTCAACCTTTTCGCGCAGCTGGACGGCGACAAGGACGCACTTATCTCTCCGCTCGGCGTGCAGCTGGCGCTGGCCGTCGTTCTGGCGGGCAGCGCTGCCGGCGAGACCGCTAACCAGCTCCTCACCGGCATGGGTTTTAGCCCTGACTTGAGTCGGGAGCAAGTGCTCTCTGCCATGGTGACTCTTGTCGCTGTACGCTCTCTCTCTCAACAACAGCGTTGTTTTGAGATAGATTTATTCAACTCCGAGCTCGTTCTTCTTCGCAGGACATCAAGCACTCGGAGAAGGCGGCATTGGTGGTGGAGAACACATTGTGGGTGGATACCACGCTGCCGCTCGACCCCGCGTTCACCGCGCGCCTGGCCGCCCTTGCCTCCGATGCCTCCGCCGCCAACTTCGCCCTTCTTGACCGGGAGCAGGTGGCGCTCAGCGCCTTTCTGGCGAAGACCAACAAACCGCGCTATCCCCCTCGGTAAGGCTCCACCTCAAGGTGTGTGGTGCCCAAATTTTGTCAAATTCTAACACGCACGACACGCGCGACACGACACGGGCAACACTTCTTCTTCTTCTTCGACAGCCCGTTCACTGATACCAACGGGTTGGCGGTGATCAACGCTGTTGGGTTCAAGGGCGAGTGGGAGAACAAGTTTCCCAGAGAGAACACCTGGGCCGCGCCCTTCCACCAGCTTGGAAGCGGCGTCGCCGTAGATGTGCAGATGATGCGCCACTCGTCGGTGTCGGTCGCACACGGCACCTTCGAGCACCACTCTATGGTGAGCCTTCCCCACGAGGCCGGCCTGCTGCGCCTGCTGGTCCTACTGCCCCACGTCAACTCGGCCGAGGCTCTCGCTGCGGTACGTAGGCTTCGAGTGGTGTGAGCTTCACTTCGCTTCAACAACTCACCGAGTGGGCGCGATAGGTGCGGGCGTCGCTGATCGGACTGAAGGAGCAGTACACGGAGCTGGCCAAGGGTCGTCGTAAGTGGGTGGAACTGCAATTGCCCAAATTTCAGGTCTCCATCGAGCAGGAGCTTTCGCCGGTGCTCAAGTCGATCGGCATCACCGAGCCCTTCGCCGAAGAGAGCGCTGACTTCGTCGGCATCACCGCCCAAAACCTGTCTGCCGACCCCGAGTACGCGCACTTCAACGCATCGCAACGCAACGCAAGGCAACGCATGACTCACCACATATTATAATACCCCACCTCAACAGGAGATCGCTGCTGCACTTGGGTAAGGTGGTGCACAAATCGCTCCTCACGGTCGAGGAAGCCGGCACTTACATAAGTGTGCCGCCCGCTGCTGGCGCCTCGGACGACAAGCCACGACTTAGCCAGCCTGCAGCCCTGCGCTTTGTGGTGGACAGGCCATTTGTGTTTGTGATCTACCACGCTCAGTTTCACTGCCCTGTCTTCATCGGCCAAGTTGTCCAGCCCACGCTGTAGACAGCACATTGCCATTAAAAAGACGTTTGAACCAGCATTTCTTCTTTCTTCAGTGATTCCGCTCTTGGTGCCCGAGTCCGGCCCACAGCATTTGCCCAACAGTGACGCACCCAAATGTGTGGAATGCTCAGTGGTCGGTGACGGCAGCAGCGAATGATGGGGTGTTGGTGTAATGGGTAGCACACAGGCCTATCAAGCCTGAGGCGCGGGTTCGATTCCTGCATACCCCTCCTTTTCACATCTAGCAAACGTGTGAACGAGGAAACACATGTTGAGGATATTGCCGTTGGTGCTTCCAGAAGCCAGCCCGGCACAACCTTGCTGCGCTTGCCGTGTGTCCAGCCCAAGTTGTTTTTTTCAAATGGGAAGACCGAGTGCTGCGGCAAATGAAGCGATGAGGGTGAAGATGAGCGAGCCCAGGAGGAAGGTGGAGTAGCAGACGCCGCCGGCCAGGACAGCAAAGGCGACGAGCGTGAGCGCCGGGGTGACGTTGTGGAGGCCCCAGACGAGGGCCTTGAGGTGGGCGGCGAGGACGTGGAAGTAGCGCGTGGAGGCGCCCAGCCGCATGGCCACGTAGTAGGGCACGAAGATGGGCACCACGATGCAGGCCATGAGCGCGATGACCACCAGTCTCAGCACCTGGGATGTGCGGCACACGGGCTGGGCCGTGATGTACTCGGCCACGTAGTCCGGGTCGATCCGGTAGTGGCCCGCGCCGTCGAGCAGCAGACCCACGTACCTGACCAACCGCAACCCACACACCTGCAGATTAGCGTCCTCGTTCTTCTTCGTTCTTCTTCGTTGCTTCGTTCTTTTCACATTCTTCCTCGTTCTTACTGGCGGCGTGGGTGAGTGGTGGGGCGCACCGTTTGGAGGGCCAGGTGTGGGGCGAGTCGACGGCGTGTCGCCCGCCCTTGGATGACTCGAGGGTGAGCGCCTTGATCCTCCTGTTGTCATACGTCGCGACCTCCACCTCCTGCACATCACCGTGAGCACCAGCTCCATCACCATCGCCCGAGAATGCTAGATTTCTGGTGGCCGCTCGCGTACCACCGGGAAGTAGCCCTCGGTGTACCCGCCTCCGCCTTCGCTCGCCAATACCCGCTGCCACTCACTGGTGTGCAGGCAATGATGAATGATGACAAGTGATGCTAGGAGCACCCTCAACAACAACAACCACAACCAACAGCAAGTGATGGGAGTGTTTTTGCACGTGCCTCGCGGTGAGGCTGTGAAGGACGCCGTGCACGCAGCAGCCCTTCTCTGGCACGATGTTGGCGAAGCTGGGCTCGAAGAAGGGGACTCCCACGTGGTCGAACAGCAGGCGATACCCCACCAGCACGCCTGCCACACTCTCCGACGGCCTATGCCGGCCCGCCAAAAATGAAGTAGTGGGTGTTGTTTTTTATTTTATTCTATCCTATTTTATTTTTATTGTTATTTTTATTTTTATTTTTATTTTTGGGTGGCGCACCTGAGCCGGCGGCGACCGAGGGTGATGGGCGACATGTTGGAGCCGTAGGCGAAGTACCAGACTCGCGTGCTTTCTCCCTCACGTTGCCCGTCAGCCTCTTTGTCCATGGTTCAGCGTGCGCACTTGTCCAATACTGCCGCTTACTTCGTGCTGGTGAAAAGGTCTCCTTTCGTATTCTGTTCGAAGTGAAAATTAACGCACGACACACAGGAGTGGTTCGCAACACGACATGCGCCTGAGGCGCACGAAGCAGTGTCCATGAGATCGGTGACAGTCTCGCCCGATCTGTCGATGGCGACCAGCTTGTCATGGTCCACCGGGCGTACGAGCATGGCAACCTCGACGCTGCGGGTTGCACAGCCGGTGCACAGAAAAAAAGGGAGGCTGTTTCTTTGGATTAAGGTCGATCACTCTGTTGGGTGGGCGAGGAAGTGCTCGTTCTCGCCCACGTAGCTGAAGACCACCTTCTTGCCCATGTAGCACTTCACGCACAGGCACAGTTCCTCGCCCGCTTCGTGTGCCCGGGTGAGCTCTTGGCGCAGACGGTCAGAAAGTATCTGCATGCCGGTCACATGCGCCATGGTTCAATCCAGCCATGTAGAGTAAGCCACACGACATGCACCTGAGGCATACAAAGCAGTACCATGAGATCAGTGACAGTCTCGCCTGTGCTGTCAAGGGAGACCAAGCTGCCATCTGGTTCAAAGTAGAGTAGCTGTGCACAGTGTTAGTATCAATATGTGCAATAGACATACTCACTGAATGCATGAGGTGTCAGATGTGAAATAGTGCACGTCTTAAGACGTACAAGCATGGTGGTCTCCTTGATGGTGGGAATGATGACATTGCGGGACTTCATGAAGCAGCCGTACAGGCCCACATGTGGACGGCCGGTGAAGATGTCCACCCCCTCCAGGTGTACTTTGTGTTGGCCCATATGCCTCACTAGGTGCTTCCGCTTGGTCATGACCCTGCATGGGTTTACTTCCCCGGTCCGGTTGTCCTCTGCGGCCACCACACTGTGGTCGGCTTACGCGATGCCATGCGCCCTATCTTGAGTGGGGGGGGGGAGTACCAAGAAGGACAATGTCCCCCGGCACCACAGCCGTAGCAGGCTTCGTTCTTTGGGCCATGTTGGTTCTTCTCCGGCCGAAAAAAAATGCCAAGATAAGAAAGGTACTGCGCGGGAAATTGGAGGAAAAGGTTTTTCCTGTTTCCACGCGAGAAAAGGGGAGAGCAAATCGCAACAACACGAACACCAGCATCAAGAAGAAATGGCGACAGCGGGCAAGCAGCAGGTCATACCAGAGAGCGAGCGACTCAACGTCGCGGTGGGGTTCATTAATCAGATCGAGGCGCGTCGGCTGGTGCAGCTGCTGACGCGGGTAGTGCGCGGGCTGCACATTAAGAACGGCCGCCCCTTCAATGCGACCGAGGAGGAGCAACTCCAGAAGGTGTTCGGCTTCAGCGCCTCCGAACTGCAGCTTGTCATCGACTCGTGCTCCTTCATCTTCGAACGTGCCGCCTACTTCTCGCTCGCAACTTCCGCGCGGCTCGGGAACGAGCTCAGCCAATCGCTCACATCGCCCTCTCTCGGCGATGATCAGTTGGCCGCCTTCAAACACGTGTGGGAGCACGAGCGAGAGGGCTTGCTCGACAAACTGAGGCAGCACTCGCTCAGCCCTCACCAGCTCGACAAGATCCATTGGCGACTGCAGCTCGTCGTGCCTCCGGCCCCACCTCCCTCGCAAGACCCCGCCCCCACGCAGCAGCCTGGCAGCAAGAAGAAAGGCGACACTGGCAAGCAGCATCCGATCCCACAGCCCAGCGCCATCTTCCAGATGCGAATCAACAACGCGAATGCGGTCGACGAGGAGGACGGCAAGGCGGAGGAGATGGTGAATGTCGAGTTCAACCACGCCGAACTGTACAGCTTTTTCAACAAATTGGAGGCCATCCAAGAGCAGCTTGATGCCTTGGGCTGAGCCAAACAACGGCAATCCTCCTTGTATCATCAGTCCACCACCAAGAAAGGGGGGAACCGCCGCGAAGAGGATGATCGTTTTGAAGAGCTTGTCGGCACTGGGATCGTGTATATATTGAGGCAGTGAAACACACAACGCAGAGCTTACTTCAGCTTCTTCTTGGGGCGCAGCTGGTTGCTGTGTCCGCACTTCTTCTTGCGGCAGTTTACCGCGCGGGGGTGAAGGCGAGCGTAGCACTTGCGGCAGACAACCTTGTCGCAGTTGTACTTGCGGGCCAACACCTGGAGCGAGGGCTCAATGACGCCACCCCTGAGACGGAGCACCAGGTGGAGGGTGGACTCTGCATGCGTTCAAAAAACAAGGTCACCCACCAGCCAGCATTGAGAAGGAAGATATTGAGAGCATAGCGCACCCTTCTGGATGTTGTAATCAGCGAGGGTACGGCCGTCCTCAAGCTGCTTGCCGGCGAAAATCAGACGCTGCTGATCCGGAGGAATGCCTAGCGAGGGAAACGATCCGTCAGCACATTACCATCAAATTAGAGATGTAAGAGGCAGCATCTAAGTATAACGTACCCTCCTTGTCCTGGATCTTCTGCTTGACATTCTCGATGGTGTCGGACGACTCGACCTCGAGGGTGATGGTCTTACCGGTGAGGGTCTTCACGAAGATCTGCATGGCGATGGCCTCTGCTGCTGCCGCGTGAGACGATAGAGGAGGAAAAGGAAGAAAGAAAACTAAGCCGCACCGAACCATGATTTTTCCCCATTTAACCTTCAGCTACCTTAAGGGAAACACCCCCGAGAAATAGAGAAGAAAACAGTTTTTCTAATATTTCTCAGCAGGCTTTACGCGCAGCTGAGGTTGTGGGTGTACCGCCGAAGGCGTTCTTCGTTCTTTCGTAGTTGGCGCTTCACCCCACCTTGGACGTAGACGTCGGTGGTATCATCGTGTGACGGCCTTCCGTCGCGACGACAGGGCAACCTTGGGCTTCGCGCTTGGACTGAACACGCTCACGGTCTTCTTTGCTCTGCCGCTCCTGCGTGCTCGGAGGGTCATGTCCCTGGCGTCGCTTTCATCAGCTGCCAGCTGTGCATCCGCCTCTCGCTTCGCCTTCTTCGTCGTCTCGTTGTTCTTGTTGTTGGTGTACTCGCTTCGCCGGTTAGGATCGTTCTCCTTGTTGGCGCCACTGTCGGCGGCCAAGAATGAAGGCGGTGGCGGTCGCTTCCGCTTGGCCAGCCTAATGACCTTCCTTACCTCCGCAGCCGGTTGTGAGGGCGTGCCCTCGGGCTTGCTCGCCTCCACCGAAGACCTGGGCGTGGTCGGCTGGCTCGTGGGCGTGGTCGGATAGCTCGTGGGTGTAGTCGGCCTGGCCCGCTTGGGCGTGGGCTCGCCTTCCTTGAGGTCGGCCGGCTCCTCGTGGTCGGCCAGCTTGGCGGTGAAAGAGGGAGTGAAAGGCTGCGGCGGCTTCACAAACGATCGCCTGATCCCCGACGGGCCAACCATGCGGTAAGGCGACGCGGGCACAACGAATCCGCTCGGCGACCTGGTCGTGGGCGAAGCCGTGCTGCCGCTGGCGCCGGACCGGCTGGCCGAAGGAGTGGGTGGCGCACAGGTCGCCAGCGCGCGGGCGTGAAGGTCCTTCGGTATGCCCTCGAGCCCCTCGGTCGAGACGGCGACACACCGCTCGGCGCTGAATGCCGCCGGCGCCTCCTTGAGCGGGGCGAAGAAGGGGTGGTTGAGGAGGGCAGCCGGCCGGACGCCCTTGCGCATCAGCCTCTGCAGACTTTGCAACTCCTGCACACGCGAGTGTACGCAAGGGGCCATTGATAAGGGCAACACCCTAAAAAGAACGTGACGGAGTGGACGCTACCTTGTGGTTGGGGTCGTTGTCCCTGTCGGGATCGAGATTCTTCCAGGGCCAGCCGACGACGCTCATCACATCGACATCTGGTCAATGGCCATTCGCAAAGTGGTAAATCAACGGCACGCCAAGCGGATCTATGCCATGGACCATCACTGCCGCATACCTGGGGAATACTCCTGCCCGAGGGCGTTCTTTGTGTTGCACAGCGTCTCTCCTTCCTCCGTGGTGATGCGGCTCAGCCCAAAATCTAACATTGACCCAAATTAGTCGAGGATGCTATCATCATCGAGCCGAGAGCCGCGGTCGAGAAGAGCTTGTACGCACCAGCTATCTTTACAATGCATGTCTGGTTGTAGTAGGCCACGCCCTTGTGGTAGTAGACGTAGCACCCATCCTCCATCGGCAACGAACACAAGAGGATGTTCTTGTGGTGGAGGTCTGAACAGTGTGGGCCGCCCCGATCAGCAACGCACACTTTCGGACACGCTGGGGCTGTTAGGGTACCGTAGTGGCTGAAGGAGAAGGTCTTGCCGGCCACATGCAGCGCGTAGAGAACCTGGGTCCAATTGAACACGGTGAGCAAGACGACGCAGGCCCAGCGAGCGGGCGAGAGAGGAGGTGGGCGTCGTTACCTGCCAAAGGATCTCTCGGTACTGGGCGAGGTCGACCTCCCTGAGGCAGTTGGCCAGCGTCTTCTCGCCATACTCGAGCACGAAGTGCATGAACTCGTACTTGGCGGGGCTCTCGTGGTCCCGAAGAGATCTGCCGCGCTTGCCTCGAGGCGTCGTCGGGGCCTTGGTGGGGGTGCCGCCCAGCCAGCCCATATTGGTGGATGATGGAGAGGGCGACGAAGATGAAGATGAAGGTGCGATTCTCGATGGTGTGGCGAAGCCGGGTTCCACGTAGGTTTCGCACGAGTTCCAATCGTGGAGAAGGACGAAGTTGCCGCACATCGATCGGTAGACCAATTTCTTGAGCTCTTCAGCGATTTTCTGTTCGCGTACCGCCCTGTTCTTGGCCTCAGCGGAGATGAGGGCCTGTCGCTTGATGGCATAAAAACGACGCTTTTCGTGGGGCGCACGTTGGCGCGTGGATTGGACGATGAACACATCCGAGTGAGCGCCCCCTCTCCTCTTCTTTTTCTTGGTGTTGCCGTCTCCTGCGCCCAATGACGATGGCGAGCACTGCGTGTATTGGCTTAGCCACCTCCTCGGCGTCGCCACGCCCTTGGCCTTCCACGGCGAGAACTTCACCTCCATAGAGTTCCTGAACGATGTTTCTTTGGGGGGGGGGTTGATGGTCTGATCTTTCTGCGTTGCGTTTTGGTCTGCCCCGAAAAAAATTACTTTCCCGCCAAAACGACCAAAGCAACGTTACGCTTTTCTGTCGACCACTTTTCGTTCCTGCATTCCTGCCTTGGGCGGAGGTGGGGCGATGCGCCCAAGTTACGAGGAAGATGGATGAAGAGAGGGAAAAGGGTAAAGAGGTGCCAGCGGCAGGCGGTGAGAGCGAGAGCAAGAGCGAGGAGGCGAGTAGCAGCGAGGAGGATGCGCCGAGCGTGGTAAGGGAAGGGGAGGACGAAGAGGAGGAAGAAGCGCGGGATATTGGACGACAACGCTCCACAAAGGGGAAGGACAGCGAAAAAGAGCAGCCAAACGCTTCCAAGTGGCAGGCCTGCAAGAACTTCGCGCGCTCCCTCAAAGACCCCAAGAAGCTGCTTCGCAGGAAGCCTCGTCCAGTTACGTCTCTCTGACCTGCGGTCTTGGTATTTCATTTATTTTGTTTATTTGTCATTTTCCATTATTTGTGTGAAATAATTTTATTCCTTTATTTGTGCATTGATGGGTAAAATGTTCTCATGATATATATATCGTCATGGGCTCCGTCGTACAGTTGGAAATTGAGATCAATAATTGGGTGGTGAACAAGGCAAAGGGCTACCCCAAGAACCGCTTCACCACGTCCAAGGTATCACACTTGGCACACACCTGCCAATCAGCAGCGTTGCCGACCAACTGACTGACCATCTGGCATTGGCCTAAACCGCTCGTGCAGTACACGTGGTGGTCGTTTGTTCCCAAGACCATCTACGAGCAGTTCCGCAAGTTCTCCAACTGCTACTTCCTCCTCGTCATCATCATCCAGTTCATTCCCGTGCGTATCTCTGCCTCGCTCTCTCCACCCGTCGGCGCTTCATTGAAGCCTCCAGGCCCCGCAGCTTCTACTGCTTCGCTTGACTCTCACCACCATCCTGTGGGTGCATGGAATGCAGGGCATGTCTCCGTTCATCCCGGTGGCCAGCGTCATTCCACTGGCGTTCGTCATCCTCATCTCCGCTCTACGCGAGCTTGTAGAGGACATCTTTCGCCACATCGAAGACAGGAAGAACAATCGGTCCGTGCCTCCAATCACCCACACTTTTGCCTCACCATTTGTTTGGGCAACCGTCTAACCTGGACATGGTGCGACACCTGTGTTGTATATTATTTACCCAGAATATTGTATCGCATGCTCCGTGACCCTGCGGTGCGTGGCAGCAGCCCCCCTGTACCGCTGTTCTTGAGCTGTGGTGTACCAACCGTTGTGGTGGTGGTTGTGTTCCAGGAGGGCTGGCGAGAGACGCGGTCGCAAGACTTGACGGCGGGCGACATCGTGCAAGTGAACGATGCGCAGCAGATCCCGGCCGACATGGTGTTGCTCTCCTTGTCGCATCCCAAGGGCTCGTGCTACATCACCACGGCCAACCTTGATGGGTGCGTCACCCATGTTTTCTCTTCTTGCCATGATCATCGCTCTGACGGCCAAGTGATGCATGGGTCGTGTGTGTCGTGTGTGTCGTGTGTGTCGTGTGCGTGTCTACAGTGAAACAAACTTGAAGCTGCGCAGCGCGTTGGATGTGACGGCGAGGCTCGGGGTGGACGAGGATCAAATGCTAAAGCTGCGCGGGCTGGTGGAAGCTGAGGCACCGAACGAGCACATCTACCACTTCATCGGGCGGTACGCCATGCCGGGGGACACCAAGACCTCCGACCAGGGCACTGAAGACGAGATCGAAATGGGCGAGCTCAACAAGTCCGAACCGGGCACGAGTGAGAGGAAAGTGTTTCCTCTCGGCAACGATCAGCTGCTCCTGAAGGGCTCGCAGCTTCGCAACACGGATAGCGTCTACGGCCTCGTCGTCTACGCAGGGAGGGGTAAGCGGACGGCACACTTGAGACACGACAACACGAGACACACACCGTGAAACACATGAGCGCTCGTGTTCGTCTAATCGCGTATGTGTTTGCGCTCGTAGATACCAAGCTGGCGCTCAACTTGCACAAGCCGCCCAGCAAAATGTCCACAGTCGACCGTACCCTCAACGTGTGGGTACTGGCCATCTTTGTGGTGCTCGCCTGCCTGGTGCTGCTGCTCGCCATGGGCAGCATCATCTGGGATGTACGCAGTCTTCCAACCCTCCCCCTCAAGTCCAGTGTTCGCGGCTTGCTGCTTCGCACGAATGACACCTCTTCCACGTCGTACGCAGAATGACGACCGGGGTCCGATGTGGTATGTGGACAACCCCTACAGCGTCGGGGTCTACTTCATCAGGAACGTGGGGACCTATCTTATCCTCCTCTCCAACTTTGTGCCCATCTCGCTGTGGGTGACGATCGAGCTCATCAAGGTGGGCCAGTCCAAGTTCATGAGTCCGTACCACCACGCCGCCCTACTTTCCTTCCTTCACAGCTCCACCACCGCCACCACCGCCCTCGCGCGCCTCTGACCTGCTTCTCTCCACGCGTCGTCGAAACAGCGTGGGACAACCACATGCGATCAGAGGAAGGACTGCCCATGCGAGTCAAGACCAGCAACCTCAACGAAGACCTCGGCCGCATCCAACACATTTTCACCGTACGTTACCCCCGTGCAGAGCGATGGGCTGCCCTTGGGGCTGTCTGACCCAATCTGTGGCCCTGCAGGACAAAACGGGCACACTGACGGAGAACGTGATGGAGTTTGCCAAGTGCTCCATCGACGGAGTCAAGTACGTCGAGGCGCGCTACGAAGCGAGCAGCAAGCGACGGAAGAGCCAACTCCAGCAGTCCGGCGGTCAGCCCGCCGAGCTGGGCTCTGACGTCTCCTCCGTGGGCGCCACTGGAGAGGACGCGGAGAAGACCATCGGGCCGGTCGGCAAAGTCATACAGGTCAGTGGCCACCTTTCCATAAATTCCCTCTACTCGTAGCACTCGCGGCCGTGGTTACGCCTGTCGGGCTGGTCGAGGCTGCTGACATGATGGACCACGGTTCGTTCATAGGGTCTCTTGCCGGAGGAACTGGAGGAGCACCCCGTGTACAATTTTCTGCAAGTTCTCACCCTTTGCCATGCCGTCGTCCCCGAGCGAGACAAGAGCACCGACCGTACGCCTGCCCACTACCACTACTACAAGTCAATACTTGGATAACTCATAACACCCTATCTTTGATTCGTTCGCTGGAAACAGAGCTCATCTATCGAACGCCGTCTCCGGATGAGAAGGCGCTGGTGGAGGCTGCGCAGAAGAACGGATTCACCCTCCTGCAGCGCACCACCGACCACCTGACCGTCGAAGAATTCGGTGTGTGCCAACTCCTCGCACACATCATCACTGCGCGCTCCTCCCTCTCCGTCTCATGGTCCATTCCCTCCACGACAGGCGAGCCGGTGACCTACGAGGTGTTGGCCACCCTCAACTTTGACGCCGCGCGGAAGCGCATGTCAGTGATCGTCCGCAGTCCGCACACCAACAAGGTGTACCTCATGGTGAAGGGCGCCGACGACGCCGTCTACCAGCGTCTGGCCGACAACGACGCCAACGCCAGCCGAAAGGTACGTGCCCATTCTCGCGATCGTCCGCTTTCGTTAGAAGGTGTGTGTGGCGCATCTTATGAGGCCACCCTGTGCGTGTAGGACGTGACGGCCAACCACCTCCAGCGCTTCGCGCGTACCGGCCTGCGTACGCTGGTGGTCGCGTATCGCGAGATCGACGAAGAGGAGTACATTGCCTGGAAGGCGAGCTACGACGAAGCCTACACCGCCATCGAAAATCGAGAGGAAATGGTTCGTTTACCCTCCGCCCCTCTGTTGTTCCCCGAGCGTCGGCTCGATGTGAACTCACATGCGTGCGTGCATGGTGTGCAGTTGAACGCGACGTACGAGACTATCGAAGACGGTCTCACCCTGTTGGGCTGCACTGCCATCGAGGACAAGCTCCAGGACAAGGTCCCAGAGACCATCGAATTCCTTCTCCAGGTATTCATCAACAGAAGACAACCACGTCAACAGTCGAGATATAGTTCAGACTTGATGTTCGGCTTGTTGACCTCTGACGTGCGGTGTCAGGCCGGGATCAAGATCTGGATTCTAACGGGCGACAAGCAAGAAACGGCGATCGAGATCGGGCACTCGACCAACCTGCTCAAGAGGGGCATGAAGCTGATCACGATCAACGCCCACTCCAAGGAGGCGTGCAGGGACATGATCCAGCGCGAGCTCGTCGCCTACGGCCTCAAGACTGCCGAACAGATCGAGCAGGACAACCAGCGACGGGACGCCGGCAAGAAGCAGCGGTTCGTGTGGCTGCGCAAGTGGCTTCACAGGCACCTTGGCCGGTACGCATCACTGCAGATAGCTTCCACTCGCGCTTGCTCTGGTCTTGACTTATGCGTGCGCAACGGACCGCAGGCGCAAGCCCAAGCCACAGGAACCGGTGTCGCTGGTGATCGACGGCGAGACGCTGAGCTACGCTCTGCGCGAGGACGTGCTCGAAGACTTCATCCTCCTCACCAAGATCTGCCACTCAGTGGTGTGCTGCCGCACCAGTCCACTGCAAAAGGTTTGGCCTACACCCATCTCGGTGACTTGATGACGCCAGCCGAACTAACCGGTCACTGCGAACCTGACGACAATGATCATTGACAGTCGCTGGTGGTGCGGTCGATCAAGAAGGGCGAGGGCAGGATCTGCCTGGCCATCGGCGACGGAGCCAACGACGTGTCAATGATTCAAAAGGCACACGTGGGCGTGGGCATCTTTGGCAAGGAGGGAAACCAAGCGGCTCGAGCCGCCGATTACGCCATCCACCAGTTCAAGTACGTCCGCTCCAAGCTTGGCGGTCCATCACTCGCTACTCACCCACTCTCTCTGATCGCTCTTTACCCGCGCAGACACCTCAAGCGACTGTTGTGCGTACACGGGCGGAAAAACTACATCCAAGCCACGGGCCTGGTCCAGTTCTTCTTCTACAAGAACATCTCCTACAACCTGCCGTTCGTGTGGTACTCCTTCTTCAACGGGTTCTCAGCCCAGGTACGTTCCACCCAGCGTCGTCCGTCCGTTTGGCTCTTCGTCAAGTGCTGACCGACAGAGTGTTGATGTTGGTGCCGTGTGGAATTCCACACAAAAGACGATATACGATTCGTGGGTGATCGGCTGCTTCAACGTGTTCTTCACGTCGCTGCCGCCCCTGTGCTACGGCGTGTTCGAGCGCGACCTCCGGGACGAAACGATCGACAAGTACCCGCAGCTCTACCGCCGCCTGCAGAAGGGCCAGCTCTTCACGCCCCTCACCTTCCTCTCCTGGCTGGCCGACGCCGTGTGGGAGTCCTTGGGTGCGGGCTGCCTTCGGCCGATTCCCTCCCACTTCCCCTGTTGTGCGCTCACCCCGCTCAAATCTGCTTTCTTCCGTCACACAGTGGTGTTCTTCGCCGTCTACTTCATGTTCCAGAACGACGTGCTGCTGAGCGATGGCGAAACGCTGGACTTGTGGTCGTTTGGCATTTTCGTGGGGACGTTCATTACCATGTTCATCAACTTCCGCCTGTTCCTCTACACCAAGTGCGCATCTATTCTCTCCTCCTCTCTTATGCGAGAAGGCCTTCACTTCGCTCCACCTCTCACCGATCTTCGTTGGCTGGCGCAGTGAATGGAACTGGCTCACGCATGTCATCAACTGGCTGACGATTGGGTTCTACTGGGTCTTCATGCCGGTCTACGCCACGTTCAACTTCACGCCCTACTTCACCAACCTGCACGGCGTCTTCTGTACGCGCTTTGCTTTGCTTTGCTTTCAACTGTGAGATTTCCTGACCACTTCTTGACTCGCGCTCGGTGGTGTGTGCGACAGTCATGTCTGGGCGAACCGCTTCGTTCTGGTTCCTCTTCCTCGGCACGGGCGTCGTTGCGCTCCTCCCCGACGTGGTGGCCAAATAGTACGTTCACCTTCCATACACACCACCACGACGGATCCCGTGCCAGACCCCGGCTGAACGCTTTGTTTGTGACAAAGCGTGCGGCACATCTACTTCCCGGATGACTGGGTGATCCTGCGGGAGGCCGAGAGAATCAAGCCGCCGCCCGACGGCAAGTGGCGCAAGCGGTGGCACGCGCTCTCGCGAACACGACCCTATCGCGGTGATGCCAGCACCACCACTCACAACGACGCCCACGATGGTCACTGACCACGCGACAAATACGTACGCACGACCAAAACACCCAAAGCCCAACCTTTTCCGCCTCATGTACATTTCCGGGCACCTCTTCGCTTTCTTTCTTTTCAGGGTAATTAATTTAATTTCGCGGGGGGGGGTAACCGTTCTTTTACCACGGCAACTCAGAGCAGGGCCACCGCAAACAACGAAAAAAAGAACGGCCACCAACTCTGCCGCCAGAGGTGCTCGCTGGAGAAGTACATTCAGCGGTGGTGGATTGGATTTGATTTTTTGATTCAAGTTCATCTCTCCACGTAGTGCCGAGATTTTGATTTTGAGTAGAGTGAAGCGATTCGAGAATGTTGGGGTCGAGCAAGAGTGCTACGGCAGGCGAGGCGAGGCAGGCGGTGGTGCAGGGCGCGGGTGGGAGGAAGGACAGCAGGGAGTCGCGAGATGACAGCGGCGGGAGTGGCAAGAAGGAAAAGAAAAAGGAGGAGAGCAAGAAGGAGAAGAAGGAGATGGAGAAGCGCGAGAAGGAGCTCGAGCGACAGAAGAAGGAGATCGAAAAGGAGAAGCGCGAGCTCGAGAGGCGCGAGAAGGAGCTCGAGAAGAAGAACAAGAAAAAGAAAAAGGACGCCGACAAGGAGCTCATCAAGAAGTCCTCTTCCTCCTCCTCACCCGCCCCCTCCCCTTCTTCCGCCACTTCCACTTCCACTTCTTCTTGTTCCTCCTCTTCTTCCTCATCATCTTCATCTTCTTCCTCTACTTCATCTCCATCATCGGCCGGCTTGCTGGGCGTTCCCTACGTCCAGAGCGAGAGACGCCGGAGCGGCAGCTGGATCCGCCCGCGGAGCCTCAAGTTCAAGAAGGCCAGCGGCGTCAGCAAAGGGAAGGGCGACTCGGTTGAGTTGAGCGGCGGCAGCAGCGCTGAGCTCAACTCCAGCTACCCGCCGTCGCCCAGTTCGAGCGGGCCGCTGTCGCCGACCACCACGCCGTCGCCGGCCAGCCCCAGCCGCGGCGCACGCGGGCCGCCGTCGCACGGCCAAGACTACGAAGGGCGCGCGGCGGGCGTGGTGCAAGAGGCGGCGGTGCGGAGGAGCAGCGGAATGGTGACGATGGCGGCGGTGGAGGGAGGCGGCGGCGGCGGCGTGCGGGCGTCGATGGCCGACGGATCGCTGCTGGAGACGCTGAAGCGGCTCAAGTCCAACGACCGCGACCTGACCGAGTTCAAGACGCCGCCCACGATCATGCAGGAGCTGCAGGCGTCGACTCTGGAGCTCATCAAGATCATCTCCGACTGTCTGGTCTTCAACACGCACCTCAAGGTCTGCACCGCATTCTCCGCTTTCGTTCTTTCTCTCTTCTTCTTTCGTTCTTTTGGAGCCGAACTCACTTCGCCACGTGCCGCGCAGAAATTGGATCTGTCGGGTTGCGAGATGAAGGAGGTCGAGGTGAAGCTGCTCGCAGAGGCGCTTCGCGTGAACTCGACCCTCGAATACCTCAACATCACGTGGTGCAACCTCGGTGATGCTGGATCGGCTGCCCTCGCAGGTTTGTTTCTTTTCCCCCCTCGTGATGCAGACATGATGCTTGCTCAATCGCTAACCCATGTGTGCCCCGCCTCTGTGCAGCTGGCTTGGGAATCAATGAGGGGCTCAAGGTGGTGGACATGCGCCACAACCGAATCACGGCCAAGGGTCTCCACGCCATCGCTTCGTTCCTTCGGACCAACATCACGCTGCTCGAGCTTCTTCTGTCGAAATCCGAGCAGCTGCTCATCGCCGGCGACGATCTCATCTTCGACGACTCCGACAACTCGTCCCTCGTCGACCAGGAGCACCGAGACAAGCACAGAATCGAGGAAATCCTCCTCTCCAACAAAACCCTCTCCAAGGTAGAGTAGAAATCCAACACTTTGACACCACACCACACCACACCACACCACACCACACCACACCACACCACACCACACACCACACCACACCACCATCGCTATCTATGCTATTTGCTGATGTTGAGGCACTCTACTGTCCTTGCACAGTGCTTCTCGGGGGAGAGCAAGAAGGTGGATCTGAGCGGGCGTGGGATGGAGAAAGTGCCATCGCTGTTCTTGGTGATCCCCACCATCGTGTCCCTCGACCTTTCGCACAACCGACTCAAGTACCTGCCTCGGGGCATCAAGCAGCTCACACGCCTCGAATTCCTCAATCTGTCGCACAACCAGCTGCAGGAGGTGCTTTTCCTTTGCGTACATGGGGCGCGAGCGCGCTGGTCGGCTAACGTATACGATTTTCTCTCACCCGCAGCTGCCGCTCGAGCTGGGCACGCTCCATACGCTAAAGCATCTCGACGTGCAACACAACAACCTGACCGAAGTGCCGCTCACGCTCAACTTGTTGGACAATCTGGAGGTACTGGACATCAGCCACAACAACATCTCCTTCCTTCCCGTCAGCCTGGGCACCCTGCCCAGCCTCAAGGAGCTCCACGCCCACAGCAACCCACTGCCCTACCCCAAGGTAACGTCACTCGGAGTTAAAACGCCGGCAATGCCCACCTCCCGTACCATTAATTTAACTCCTATTACAGAAAGTTGTACTGTCATCGGCGGGCACGGGCGTGCTATCGTATCTGCGGGAAAAGAACAGCGGCAGCGCGCTCTGTCACCGAATCAAGCTGATGTGCGTCGGTCAGGCCAACGTGGGCAAGACCTCGCTCGTCGAGAAGCTGCTCAGCAAATCGGTCACCAAACCAACCGAATCCGAGTCCGGATCAGCCCGCGCCGCCGGGCGTAATGCCCACCCGGACGACCAAGATCTCGGCACATCGGGCGCAAGCGTGGGCGCCGAAGTCAACAACAAGGCCTTGTCAGCGGTCAAGCGCACCGATAGCGAGCGCAATCGGCGATGGAGCTACTCCGAGGTGGAGCACGGCAAGCTGGCCCTCGTCAGCAGCGGCGGCGCCAGCGGTGGTGACGAGTGGGATGGCAACGACAAGTCGTCGAGTCCGGCCAGCAAGGCCCGACGGCGCCCGGGCAAGAGGCTCGACGTGGCCACCGACGGCATCCGCATCCGCGACTGGACCGCCAAGTCGATCAGCCGCAAGGACTCCTCGGCCAAGGCCGACAAGAAGGACAGCAACAGCAGCAAAGCGGAGGGCAGCAAGGAGAACATCATCACCTTCTCCTCGTGGGACTTTGCCGGGCAGGAGATCTACTACTACACCCACCTCTTCTTCCTGTCGCGACGGGGCATCTACCTCCTCATCTTCAACCTGCTCAAGCCCGAGGAGGAGGCCTCGCGCATCGAGTACTGGCTCCAATCCATCCACACTCGCGCTCGCGGTACGCTCCCGCACCACCGTGGAATGTGTGAAATGCGATCGACAGATTCTCACTTGGCGGTGGTGGTGCAGGAGCGCCCGTCATTCTGGTGGGCACCCACCTGGACGCGAAGAAGTGCACGAAGAAGTATCTGGACCACCTCTACGCCAACCTCCTGCAGAAGTTCAGCGGCCAGTTCAAGAACATCCGCTTCTTCTTCGCCCTGAGCTGCGCGACGGGCAAGGGCGTGGAGGACCTGCGAAAGAAGCTGATCGAGGTGGCGCAGAGCATGATCGAAAAGGAGGGCCTCATCCCGCAGTCCTACCTCACTCTCGAAGAAAAGGTGCACATTCCACTCATTTCGCTATCATTTTTTTCCCTTTCAATTATACGTCCGAACGCGACCTCACTCGTGTGTGCAGATCCGCGCGATCGCGATGCTGGAGCCGCAGCCGGTGGTGAGCTGGGAGATGTTCGAGCGACTCGCGCTGAGCAGCGGCGTAACACAGCCGGTGCTCCCCAAGGCGGCCAAGTACCTGCACCAGCTCGGCTCGCTGGTCCACTTCAACGAACGCGAATCCGGACTCGACGACCTCGTCATTCTCGACAGGTACCCACTACCGCTCTTTCTTTCTTTATCGTCGCGACTGAATCTTTTGGTTGACGCATCTTCTTTCCTCATCACTATGGCCGGCCATCGACACGTGCGCAGCCAATGGTTGACGAACGTCTTCAGCGACGTGATCACGCTCAAGCACAATTTTGTCAAGTCCGGGGTGCTGCAGCGCAAGGACCTGCCGCAGATATGGAAGGCTCCGGCCTACCCCGAGACCGTACACGACTCGCTGGTCGCCCTCCTCGAACAGTTCGAGGTTGCCTACGCCCTGCCGCCCACAGGTTCACTCACCCGCCCAACGATAAAGCTGTTCAATAGGTGATGCTAATGCAGTAGTGCTGTGGTGTACAGATACCAATCCACAAGGCGCGATACTGGTGCCGTGCCTGCTGCCGGACGCGCGCCCGGCAGACCTGCACAACCCGGACCTGTGGCCCAAGGAGGAAAGCGACCTCGTGCAGCTATTCCGCTTCTATTCGTTCGATTTTATGCCATTCGGCTTCTTCAACCGCTTCATGGTCCGCCTCTTGCGCTCCGGCTGGACGCTCATCAGGTACCACGCACACGCACACAGCGTGCCACTTGTGCCATTCATACTCAACGTCCCTGGTCCAGGTGTTGGAAGAACGGGATGTTCTTTGCCAAGGGCGACGACAAGCTGCTGCTGGAGCTCGACATGGAGGTGGCCTTCCGGCTGAAGCTGTGCATGCGGGGCACAGCGCCATCGCGACAGATGCTGGTGCTGACCGCGATGATCGACACCCTCATCGCCGACTGGCTGCGGGTAGATGTCAAAGTCACCATTCCGTGCACCCACTGCATCAACGGTAGACCGGCCCTCCCCCAAACAGCACACTGCACGTTGGACTGACGGTTCTTTTCTGGCTCCTTCGCCACTCTGGAATGCAGAGAATGCCCAGCCTTTCCTCTTCACGCAGTCGCAACTGGAGCAGGCGGTCGCCAAGGGCAAAACGGTAACGAGCGGGAGTTTGTGGCGGCGTTGTGACGTGTCCTGTCCTCCCACTGCACTCATCCATCGATGTTTTTGTTTGGCAGGTGGTCAACTGTCGCGGAGTGGACGTGGTGGGCATATTTGCGCTGGCGCCCGACCTCGTGATGCTGGACCTCAACCGCATCATCGTCAAACAGGAGGACATGCGCATCATCGACCAGCTCGCCCTCAACAACCGCACCAAAGTGTACGTGGCTGGCTGCGGCCAGCACGGTTCAGTAGGCGGGGGGTTAACTAACGACGCACGCATTGCGCATTGTCGGTGATAACCAGATTTAAGGCGCAGCTGGGCGACGAAACGGTGGTGGTGAAGCAGTTCCGCGAGGAGTCTCTTTCGGCGAGCAGCCTCTCCGCCACTGCCGTCTCCAACGAATTCCGCGCTCAAGTGTGGGAAATCGGGTTCGTACACTACCGTGCGTGTGTGCGGTGGTGCGTGTGCGCACGCGCTGGCTGACGTCACCAAATGCGCAGTGGTCTGGAGCATCCGAACATCGTCCCGCTCCGAGGTATGTGCGAGGACCCTTTCAGTCTGGTGATGGAGCACGTCGAGGGACCCTCGCTCGAGACCTTCCTCGCGGACCCCGCCTCCCACCGCCTCGTGCCCCTCGACTGGAAGTTCCGCATCAAGGTTGGACCGTGCTCCTCCTCTCTGACACCTCCTGTACATTTAAGCTCACCACTATTCGATTCTCTCTCCCTCTCTCTCTCCCGTGTGTGTGTGTGTGTGTGTGTGTGTGGTGTGTCGCACAAGATCGCGGCTGACATTGCGCGTGCGATGATGTTCTTGCACAACCTCACTCCTCGAGTCCTCAATGGCCGGCTCACCTCCTCCAACGTTTTGGTGCGCATCCACTCGACGCTTTTCTCTGTAACTTCCGAAGTCAAGTTGGTGGTGGCCTCGGTAAACTCACGACTGTAATCGTCGCCACGACAGCTCGCAATGGAGAATGTGAGCCAGGAGTCGGTGGTGGTGGCCAAGATCGCCGACTTTGGCCTCTTCTGGGCTCCCTTCTACGTTGAGAACCGAGGTACGCTCACACGTGCGCGCACCTGATGAAGGCTGCAACTCAATCACCATTTTTCTCGTCGCCTTGGTTTCAGAGGATGCCCCATATTGGCTGGCGCCCGAGGTGCTGTCCAAGCAAAAGCACACCGCCCAGTCCGACGTACCCTCCATCCATCCCACAGTGCGCGCCCGAGCTTCGCTGCTAAGTGCCATCTTTGTGTTCGACACACCTACACACATTTGCAGGTTTACTCGTACGGTACGCTGCTCTATGAGCTGGTCACGGGCGAAACCCTCTTCGCCTCACAGATACCCGAGTCGGGCTGGTCGGGCGTCGAGAAGCGCATCATCGCCGGCGATCGCCCCGAAGTTCCCACAGGTCCGTTCCCCTCTCTTCTCGTCCTTGTCGTTTTTCGTTATTCGCTCTTCGGAGTTATAGTCTAAATGAGCCGATGGCGTGGTCGATCGTGCCCTGTGCGCGAGCAGACTGCTATGTGGAGTACAAGGACCTGATGGCCGACTGCTGGAACGCGGACCCCGCGCTGCGGCCGTCGTTCGAGTCGATCCTCAAGCGCATCTCCCGCATCGCCATCAAGTACAACCTGCCCCTCCCCGGCCCATCGGGCAAGATCGCCCTCCCCTCCTACTCCGTCCGCAAATTCAGCGTTGCGTACGTCATCCCCCCCCAATCCTTCCCCCAACTGCGTCATTACGCCGATACGATTGTGTGCGTCGTATATGTCGAGTGAACTAATGTACTTCTGGACGCGACTGGCAGGTACGAGAACGAAGAAGAAGACACCCGGAGAAACAAGAGCAGGCGGCGAATGGGATCATCACCACCGATGCCTCTCGAGGAAACGGACACCGAGTCGGAGGTCGAGGAGCAGGCCACTGAGACATTGGCGCCAACAGCCGCCGCCGCCACGAGCAACGTTGCGCCAGCACCGACACCTACGCCGGCCGAGGCGCCCAAGGAGGAGAACAGCATCAAGAAGCGGCTCCAGAACACCCTGGCCACGCTCCAGCGCGAACTCGAGTCCGACGAGCAGGAGCTTACCACCTCCACCGGCGCCGTGTCGCCCACTCCGTCGTCGCTATCGAACGCGACGGGCGCCGCAGTCCCGCGGCTCCCCAGCAGTGGTGGCACGGCCGCGCCAAAGAAACAAGCGGAGGCCAGCACCCCGCCGCCGCTGAGGCGCGAGGCCAACACGCCGACGGTGGCGGCCGGGGGCAGGCAGGTGTCGACGCTCACGCTGCGCTCGAGCGGCAGCGGGTCGATGAAGGCGCAGGCCGAGCAGGAGGACAAGGGCAGCTTCAATTCCGCCCTGCAGCGTCAAGCCGACCGCATGCGCGAGCAGGTCGAGTCCCTCCAGAGGTATGCCGCCCTCAACCATGTGACCACACACACACACACACACACACGAGGTGATGCTGATGATTGTGTGCCGTGTGGCATTTGATGAGCAGCCAACTCAAGGAGGCCAAGAAGGCGCAGTCGAAAGCCGAGCGGAGTCTGGCCTTCCAGATCCTCGAAAACGATCGCCAGCACACCCAGATGGAGCGGCTCAAGCGGTACCCACCTGAATTCCTCTCGCGGTGTAGACCTGTTGCCCGCCGCTCTAACTCGACGCGTGCGATGGTGGTGACCGACAACAGGAAAGTGGAAGCGCTGAAGAGCGAGAACGATAAGCTGGTGAAGGAGGCGGCCCGGCAGAGCGGAACGCCGGGCACGGCGCCTCGGATGATGAAGACTGTGCGCACGGGCCAGGCCAGCAAGCAGTCGTCGCCCGCTCCGCTCAGGGACGGCGAGCGGGATCTGGCCACAGTCGCCGCGTCTACTGCGACGTCAGGCAGCATCGCCCCGCGGGAAGACGACGGCGACACACCCGCGCTGGCCAGCTCGATGTCGGAGGACCACAACAAGAAGCGGCAGCTCACCGCCATCTCCACCTCGACCCGCGCGCAGCGAGGCCTGTTCACGCCGTACGCGTCGCCCGAGGTCCCGGCCGAGGAAGTCGACGTGCGCGAGATTCAAGAGCGGTACGCAGCGCGCGCGTGCCGTGTGTGTGTGTGTCGTGCGTCGATGCTCACATGCCAGTGGTCCATTGATAGACTGCGGAGGCGAAGCCTGAGCAAGCGCATCCTCGATCGACTGGCCTATTGGGAGAACATGCAGCAGCGGCAGGTGGTGCCTGCCGCACCCTCGTCGCTGGGCAGCAAGAGCTCCGGCCTCGCATCGAGAGGTAGACCTTCGGCCCAGTTGGGCTCTGTGTGCTGTGTGCCTTCTGTCCGCGTTTTTAGCTCCGAGCCTTACTCACTTCGCCAAACGTTTGCCTGCGTGTCGACAGCGAGCACGACCCACGCCCGACCCATCACGCGGTCCCCGAAGCTCGGCGAGCGAGAGCCGCACCGCCGAGCGTCCGACGGCGACGATAAGGGGAAGGAGAAGGACGACGGCGAGGAGGGCGCCATCAGCGGCGGAGAGGAGCTGAAGAGCTCGGGCAGCGTCGCGCGCAAGAAGGTCGAGCTGCGGATCGAGCCGCAGGAGGACGCCGACGAGAAGCGCAAGAGCGTGAAGCTCAGGGACGACAACGACCAACAGCAACAGGACTCAGCGCCCAGCGACACTGCGACACGCACGAACAAGGACGACGAGAACGAGAACGAGAACGAGAACGAGAACGACAGCAGCAGCAGCGAGCGCGAAGGCGGTGGTGACAGCAGAAGCGGCGGGAGCGGGCTGACCGACTCTACCAGGTCGGTGGACGACGTGACGTCGGCCAAGCGCAAGTTCCTGAAGCGATCGTCGTCGTCGAACAACTCGATGGCACGCAAGCGGTTGAGCACGAGCGGCAAATCGCTGCGGGAGCTCAACCCGCGGTTCTCGCTGGCCCCCGGCGCGTCGCTGTCGGCCTCCGGCCCGGTAGCGCTCGCCGCCGACGAGCTCACCTCGTCTTCCAGCGCCGTGGCCGGCATCAATCAGATCTTCTACGGCAAGGCCGAGCTCGTCAAGCTCCTCCTCGAACTCGACGAATTCGACTGAAGCCGCCACACAGATGCGATCACCAACCTCTCTCTTGTACTTTTTTCCGTCTTGACACATGAACTGGTTACCAACACAGGCAACCATTTCGCGTGACACACTCTCACCGCACACGCGACACGACACGACACGACACGACACGACACGACACGACACGACACGACACGACACGACACGACACGACACGACACGACACGACACGACACGACACGACACGACACGACACGACACACGGCAACCCGCAGTGAAAAGTGTCCTAGAAAACGCGCTCGCCTTTCTTCAACTCCGAAAATCACACGGAGAAGAGCTGTGGCCCCATAACTTGATTCTTCAGTTTCACTGCTGGCAGCACAAGAATGGAGCAGCAGACTTTGATCATCCACTCGACGCAGGCGCCCGTGCATGGCGTGGCTCCGACCCAGGTGCGGCTGGACATGAGGAGGCGCCTGTTCCGCGTCGGTGAGTTCGATGAGAGCCTCCCGTTCCTCCTGCGCGGCCGCATCGACGACGGACAGTTCGCGGCCACCATGCACGGCCTCAACTGCACCCTACAGGCCCCGTCGGCCATGCGCACCCTCATGTGGCTCAGCGTGATCGGCATCTGGATCTCGTTCGGCATCTTCCTGTGGGACATCACCTCGTGGAACTACGCCTACGACAGTTTCACCACGACGTGGCTCTTCGAGGGCCTCATGTTCTTCTTCGCCGTCATGACCATCATCTTTTCCATCGGCTACGTCCTCAACGTAATGCCCCCCCCCCTCTGTCGCTTTCGCTCTTTGCTTCCCCCAGCCTTCGCTCTTCGTCTTTTCATTTCTCCCCGTCGCTTTCGCTCTTGCTTCACTTTAATTAGAGAGGGTTGCTGATGGTGGTGGTCTTTGTGCGCAGTTGAGGAAGAGGGTCGACGAGTACCTGGCGCAGGCCAACGCCCACTACAACCCGCTGGGCATCAACTTCCGTCTCGAGAAGGGCTACCGCCGCTGGTACCTCGTCATCGACATCATGCCCCAGTACTCCAGCGCCGCCGGCCCCAGCACCAACACCCTCCCGCAAGGTGACCCTCGTCTTCATCTTTTACCTTTCCTCATTGCTCGTGTACCCTTACCTCTTCTTCTTGTACTGACGTGGTTTATCGTCGGCGCACAGATGAGTACTGCCAGCAGGCGCCCGTGATGGTGCAGCCGGCGTACTACTACCCCAACCCGGCCGGCTTCGCCCCGGCGCCGCAGCAGCACCAGACCCTGCCCCAGCAGCAGCAGCAGATGCCCTACGGCGCCTACAGCCAGGTGGCCTACCAGCAGCAGGCGCCCTCCACCAACAACGTCTGATGACCATCACATCAGTCTTAAGCGTGTGTGTAGTCTTTGCCCGTTGGCTGCGCACAATGAAGGTCCGCCAACTCGACGTGGGAGCTGAGCTCATCAGTTGTCTGGGTTGCCTTCGTTGCACTCGCCCACAAAAACGACCACGTTGTCGAGCGGCAGTGGGTTCTCTTCTCGCGTGGCCAGGTCGTCGAAGAACTGGTGGATAGTGCGCTCCTTGTATCGAAGACTGCTCTCACGCGCAACACGCAGAAACAGAACCGGTTTCAGTTGGCGGCCCACAGCAATGAGAGACGAGGAGAAGACCAGAATGCTGGTGTGATGATTCGTACCTGAAGTGAATGAGGACGAAGGTGTTGTCGGGGTGCGCCAGCACGATGTCCTGCAAACTGTTCCAGTGAATGTGCCCGTCCCTCTCCGCCCGCTCCATGATCACTTGATCATCCTACGCCCAACCAAACGCGGGTGAGCCACACACAGCCGCGGCGAGTTGGGGGCGACATGAGGCGTCGTTGATGTGGGTACCTCTTGCGGGTCGGGGATGAAGGTGCATTCGGTGATGATGACCGGGTAGTCGAACACCTCCGGGTGGGCCTCGTAGACCTGGGTCGAGGTGTCGCCCAGGTAGACGAACAGCGGGGCGTAGGTCTCCTCCTCGATCTCGACGCCCTCCTTGCGCAGCCGCCCGAGCTCCCTGCCCGGCGTGCCGACGTACTCGGGCCTCAGCCGCTTCTTCCGCTCCGCAAACGCGTAACCCACACACGCCACCTGCGCGCACCACGCCACACGGTCATTCATTCGTGTGCGGTGTGTGAGGTGTGTGCGGTGTGTGCGGTCGTACCGAATGGAAGCATCGGAGGACGGTGACCTGGTAGAGTCCGTTCTTGATGAGGTAGGTATCGCCGGGTTTGACGGGCTGCAGGCTGCCGGCCATGAAGCCGTGGCCCTCGGGTATGGGCTGGCCCCAGTTCAGCTGCGACGACGCCTTGATGTACTCCTCCACCACTCCCGACACCTCCTGATCGCTCACCACACACGACACGGCACCACACACACACGACGCGACCCATCGGGATCAGATCGCACGTCATCAGCGTGCATTCAGTGCAGCCGAGAGTGTGAGTGTGTACCTCAGGGCAGAAGAGGGTCATTCCCTCCTTCTTGCTCATGTAGGCGACGTCCACCGAGTGGTCCGTGTGCGTGTGCGTCAGGAACACGTACTTCGGTTGTCTGTACACACAAATTCAAGCACTGTTAAAAGTAAATATAAACAAGTTAAAAAATAAATAAATAGCTTTTATTTATCTATTCCACTGAATATATTTATTAATTGATTTTTTATTTTTAAAACATAAAAATAAAAATAAATTAATAGAAAAAAGGAGGGTACCGGCCACGGCACATGCCAGCGTCGAGGCCGACCTGCAGCTCGGGGATGTGGAAGAAGGTCTTGTCGGCCGACCGCGAGTAGCCGGTCAGGGTGTGGCCCGTCCGTGGGAACTTCCACGTCTTCCATATCCGCTCCGGGTTGTTGGGCTTCAGCGCCGCCTTGTGCACCCCGCGCGACGAGGGCGTCGTGGTCGTCGTTGCCGTTGCCGTTTCCGTTACTTCTGCTGCTCTCATCTTGCTTTGAGTTGGGGTTATGTGGTTGTGCTTGCAGATGGAGGAAGAGATGAAGAGCGGGCGCGCTGCTATTGCTTTCCACTTGGCGGCGGTTCTTGAGGAGAAGAGGAGGAACGTGGAAGAGAATAAAAGCTGGGCCGGGAGGGGGCTACGGCAAAAGCCGGGAGGAGCCATGCATGTGTCGTTACAACAATATTTTCTTTTTTGTTTCTTTTAACTCGTTCACTTAAAGAAACGTGCACGATTCGTGGAGTCTGGCGCACACCCGCAAGACACACGACATCACGGGGCGCGAAGTCGTCAGGACACCTCGCGCAGGAAGAGCCTCATCGCGGCTCGTTCCATTGGGTGTTTCGGGTCGTAGGACGTTCGGACGTGGTACTGCAAGGCCGCGTGTAGGTACGCCGTCTTGTTCAGCGTCACAAGCCGCCTCTGCACACCAGCCCACCGTCAGAAATGTCGCACGACACGCACATACCGCACACACCGCACGCACGACACACGATGAAAACAGAGCACGCACCTGCAGGTTGTAATGCGACTTGAGTTCGATGCGCCAGTGGGGAGGCTGAAGGAACTGCTTGCGGAGAAGACGCTTGAGCTGCGGCAATCTTATGTCGGGGCGCACGAAGACGATCGTCAACTCGTCGCCCCAGAAGCACTTGATCATCACCCGATCGGCCCGCTTGCGCCACCACCAGGCGTCCATCTCGTCCTCCGCCTTCTCGCGCACCTTGGCCGCCTCCCGCTTGTCGGGCGTGTTCTGCCCCGACTTGCGCAGTCGGGCGCCCTTGTCCCGCTCCTTTCCCTTCTCCTTGCCGTGTTGCTTCTTCGACTTAGCCGTGGGAGTTGACGCTGACGCTGCCGACGAAGATGAAGATGAAGATGAAGATGATGATGGCGACGATGCCTTCGTTGCCTTCTTCTTTTTCTTCTTCTCTTGCTTGGCGTCGTCGGTGGTGGCGGTGGTGACTGTGGTGGTGGGCTCGCTGTGGTCGGTCGAAGATGAAGTCGTGCCGTGCTTCTGCTCGATCGACTTCCTCTTCTTCTTTCGCTTGGCCGAGTGGTGTTCCTGGATGAGGTCCTCGGCGGAGTGGTGCCTTTCCTTGGCCCGCTTGAGCTTTTCCATCGGGTCGACAGTCTTGGTGCCAATGAGGAGCTCCTTCTTCTTCATCATCTCCTTCCCGTCGCTCCTGCTCAGGCTCTTCGATCGCTTCTTCTTCTTTCGCTTGGGCGACTCCTCCTCTTCGTCGCCACACATAGCTCCGATGGCCTGGTGGTCGAGGGAAGCGTGGATGGTCGCGTCGAAGCCTGTCTTCTTCGCTTTCTTCGCTCTCACCTTCTCGCCGCCGTCTTCGCTCTTTTCCTCCTTGCCGGCCGTGAGTCGCTGCCCGTCGGCGAGAGAGCCCAGCGTCTCTCGCCGCCTGACCTTTCGCACCACCGGCGACTTGGCCACTATCGTCGTCGCCACCGCGTCGTCTCCTCCATCTTCGCCTGTCTTGAGGTTCTTCCGCCAATCGTTCAGCAGGCCGGCGGTCCGTCGCTTGCCCTTCTTGGCCTCCTTGGCCTCCTTGTCCTCCTTGGTGGTGCCGGTCACCAACTCGCGCTTGATCTCCTTGCCGCTGCCCTTGCCCAGGCTCTTCGATCGACCCTTCGTTCTTCGCTCTTTCGGCTTTTCCGCGATTGCCGCTTCGCTCTTTTCGATCGGTTCGATAGCGGCGTCGGGAGGGGGAGAGGCGGCAGAGTCCATCGACGACGCCAGAGCCTTGGCCGTGCTCCGCTTGAGTGACTTCGATCTCGCCTTCCTCAGCGTCGGCGTTCCTTCGTCCTCGTTCTTCTTGGCCTCCTTTTTATGGGGCTTCCGCGACGTCTTCTCTTTCTTAGGCTCCTTCTCCTTCTTCTTGAGCGGGCTCGTCATTATCTCAGCTTCGACTGCACCGCTCTCAACCCTCTCCATCTCAGCCTCGACTGCACCGCTCTCGACCTTCTCCTTCTTCTTGAGCGGGCTCTTCATTATCTCAGCTTCGACTGCACCGCTCTCAACCCTCTCCATTTGCTCCTCCGCCTTCACCTCCACCTCGACCGTCTTCTTCGCGCCGGCCGTCGGCGTGTCGATCGGCGACGCTTCATGGCTTTCTCCGCTCGACTTCGCTTCGGTGCTCTCACCCTCGGTCCGCGCACTCTTGGGTGTGACCGGCGCCGCTGGTGGCTGCTCCTGTTGCTGCTGCTGTTGCTCGAGTATCTGTCGTCTCTCGGCCGCTTCCCTCTCCTCGTTGAGCCGCAGGAGTATCTGGGTGCCCTGCTTCTCCCTCGGAGTCACAGGAATAGAGAGCCGGCGCCGTCGCTGGGCCTCCTTCTGAAGCGCTCGCACCGCCGGAGAGATCACCAGCATCGGCACCACCGGCGGCTCGGCCCCGGCGCCGCCGCCACCGACGTTTGGCTTCGGTTTCTTCCCTCCGACGTTCGATTCGCTTTCGCCGTGCTTTGCCGCCGCTGGCCTGTGGCCTGGAGCCGCGCTATCGGTCGTCAGGGCGGCGTGCGGGCGATAGCTCCGAGACAGGGAGAAATAGTGGATGAAGGCTCGCGGCGACTTGCGCTTGGTGAGGGACTTGGGCGAGAGCGGCTGACGATCGTCGAGCGCCGTTGCTCGGCTCGAGAGCGGGTCGGGCTGATCGTCGGACGTGGTGCGGGTGAGCTTGGTCGGGACCGTGCCCGAGCTCGTGCCTAGCAGCTCCCAGCGCTCGATCATGAGGCTCACGCTGCCTCGTCGCTCTTGCCTCGCAGTCCCGTTTTTAACTCCGGCAGTGGCGGCGTTCGCATCTTTAGGTCCGACGACCTTCTCCATGACCTGCTTGGCGTCGGCCTGGTTGGTCGTCGACGTCAGTGTCTCGATGAGGCTGTCGATGGTGCCGTGCTTGGGCGTGGCCGTGGCCTGACCCTCGCTCGACAGCAGCCCGACCGCGCTATCGTCGACCGAGCCGCGACTCGACACGCTGCTGTTGTTGGAGTGCTGCTTCTGCTTCTGCTTGGCCTTCTCCTCGCGCTCCTTCTTCGACGCGCCGCCAATGGAGAACGAAGAGATGGAGAACGATGGGATCTTGAGCGAGCTCGTGTGCGGCTGGTGTTGGTGATGGTGGTGCTGTTGCTGCGATTGCTGGTAGCTCATACTCCACAGGGCCGACGAGTTTTTGGCGCCCCTTCGCTCCGTGAGCGACGGCTCATCGAGCGCGCCCTCATCTCTGTCGACCAGCATCTTGAGCCGTCGCTCGAACCGCTTGCGGTGACCTGCGCAACACGTGTGGCCCATCAGCATCATCATGTCGCCCGCCACATGACGGCAGCCGCAACCCGCGTAGGCGTGAGCGTACCAATGCTCTTCATGCCCATCGAGCGGAGGTCGTGTTTGTCGATCTGGGTGAGGTATTGGCCGGTCACCTCATTCCGCCGAAAGGCCGGTATGTACATGCCCATGCACAACAGGTCGAGCCACATGCACACGTCCTTCACACTCCACTGTTGTGTGCCGCCAACAACGCCACAGCCACACCACCCAGACCAGACCAAAGAGTCAGTGCACACGGCAAGGGCATTGGGCTTGTGTTGACTGGGCGCAGCGGCACCTCTTGGAAGGGGACGGTCTTGAGGCGGACGAGGCGGGCGATGACAGCGGCTCCGTGCGTCACGGCGTCGCCATCGCCGGGCGCGTCCTCCCACAGGGCGGTGGAGGAGGAGATGGAGGCGGACGAGGAGAGCGACGAGTTGGAGGAGAGCGACGAGTCCGATCCGCATCCGCCGCTGCTGCCGCCGATGCTGCGTACGCTCACCGAGTGGAAGAATCCGTTGGAAGGCCTCTTGGCGGCCGTCGACGACTTCTCCTTGTTGCCGGCCTTGCGCGTGGGCAGCGAGGAGGCCAACGCGCCTGTATGCCTCCGCCCGCCTTCCTCCGTCGCCGCCGCCAACGTGGGCAGCGTCGCGTGCTCGTCGTCGCTCTCACGCCCCAGCGACTGTTTGGTGCACGCAGTCATGGAAAGAGGGGTGGGGGGACTCATGAGTCACACATGCAATACAGTGGGCCAGAAAAGCTCCAGGATACGGTGGTCCGCACAACCCCAAAAACAGCGCTTCCCCGTAAATGAACGGACACGCGGGCGGAAAGCGGAAGGGGGGGAGGGGAGGTACGGGGACGGAGAGGGTGGAGAGGGTTTGGGAGCGTTCGAGCCGGCTGAGGGTGGCGTGCCGCTTCTTTTTGGTGGTGGTTGTGCTGTGGTGCGTCGGCGGAGCGCGGGGCGGGGGCATGTCCGTAGAGGCGTAGAAGGCGGGGGGCGACACGAGCACCTCCTCCTCTCGCCACCCCTTCTTCGGGCGGAGCGAGGTGAACCGCCGCATCGGAGGGAGGATACCTTGCCAACACCGAACGAACTAATAACTAACTAATACAGGGCGCCGGGGGGGGGGCTTATTTCTCCCTTCGCTTTCGTCTTCGCTCTTCTCCTTCGCCTTCGTGTTTATGAGAATCAAACGTGCTGACGAGGTGTGTTCAAACTTTTTCGCTCGTGCTTACCGCGGAGCCTTGCGTGAGGTGCGCGGGCAAACAGCCACAGCAGAGCGCGCGTAGCTGTGTTGCCACAATCGCGACACAACAACCACCAAGCCGTGTCCAGGCGTTCCTTAGCCGTTACCCTCCCCTTCACCCCGGCAAAAAGCTGGGTTTGACAAACTGACCCCTTCGATAACGGCCCCAAAATACCATTCAACCACTCTAGTGAGCGTCCATCTTCATCTTTTGGTGGCCCTCTTTGTTCAACAACTCCGGGTATTTCGTTTCCTGTCCCACCAACGCAAACCTGACCCCACCCTGACCACCGAAACAGCAGAGGCGGTGCTTGTATCATAGAACAGATGACGGAAAGGAGCAAGCTTAGGGTCCCTCCCGCCTCTCCTGGCAGAATGGGTCCCCACTCGCCAGGTACTTTCATGACCCATTTAATCTCCCAAATCTTCATAATTGGAGGGAAATTAATTGTTTTTGGGTTCAGGCGGGTCGGGGGGACTGGACGTGACAAAGTGGGGCGAGGAGGAGGTGGGTCGGTGGTTGGACGGCATCGGTTGCGGAACCTACCGCAGCGCCTTCCGCAAACACCAGATTCTGGGCGAAGACCTTCTCGACCTCGACAACGAGGACCTTATTGAAATGGGTGCGCTCTCCTTCCCTTCCGTTTTTCGCTGTGCCATGTGTCACCCTTCGTCCTCTTCTTCAGCGTCGCCTTCGTTCTTCCCTTCCCTCCCCCCACTCCTCGTCTTCGTTCTTTCTTTGCCCCCCCCCCGATGGTTTGCTTACCAGTCGGGCTCGGGCGAACAGGGATTGCCTCGACAGTGCAGCGTAAGTGGGTGATGCAGCAGGTGACGGGCCTGCGGCGAAAGGCCCACGGCAAGAAGGCCATGGAGGAGCTCTACGAGGAGATGGGTATCATTCCCAGCCCGCTCTCCCCGCGCGAGGGCGACGCCAGCGACACCGGCACCATCGCCGAGGACGACGAGGAGATCAGGGGAGAGAACGACGATGACGAAGACGACAGCGACGACACAGATGATGACGACGACAGCGAAGACGAAAGCGAAGACGACGATGTGGACAACGAAGTCATCATCCTTCGCGCCGCGCCTCCCGCCGCAGCCAAGGCCAAGCAGGCGCCGCCGCAGGAGAAGACCAAAGGAAAGAAGGAGAAGACGAACGGCAGCGGTAGCAACAAAGTTGAATCGACGCCGGCCTCGCCCTTCCCCGGCATTCCGCTCTACAACGCCAAAAAGTCGCCGTTCAACTCCCGGCGCGACGCGGCCGCTGCGCCCGACGCCCTGCCTGACGAGCCGGCGGCGGCCGACGCGAAGAAATCCAGCCACAAGCACCTCAAGGCCAAGAGCCTCCTTAAGTGGGGCGGCTCGGCCAAGAAGAAGGAAGGCAAGGCCGGCGAGTCGGCCAAGCCGACGCCTGCGCCGGCGGCGGCTGCGGTGGCACCGACCCCGCCCGGATCGTCGAGGCAGGCGACGCGATCGCCGCCGCCGACGTCGCCGCGGCTGCGGACACAGAAGGGCAGCAGGGAACGCAGGAGCTCGGGTCCGTTGGACATCGACATCGCCAAATATGTGAGCGAGTTCGACGCCAAGCACCCCTCGACCGAGAAGAAGAGGAAAGGGTACGCATATGCAGCGAACCCGTTCCACGATTGTTTGAAATCTTTGGGTGATTCCAAACACAATCTAACATAACACGACACACGACATCAGATCGCGCGCCAAGGGGAGGAAGCGCTCGGATTCGGTGAGCGAGGCCTCGCAGAACGAGTCGGAGGACTCGCACTCATCGCGCAAGCGGACTTCCGAGTCGCGGACGTCCCTGAACGAGTCCGAGGTCTCCATCAGCGAGCTCGAACCCTTCGATACCCCGAGCGACCTGGCCAAACGTTCGCCCCACCTCCCTCCGCGTGGCTGGTGCGCGAAAATAACTCCGATCCGCGCATTTTGGTGGTGTCTCCAACAGGACCGCAGGGTGTGCATCTGCCGCTGCCCACGTTCGAGCGGCACGAGCTAGAGATGGGCGACATGATCGCCGTCACGGCCTCGGGCTCGGTGCACTCAGCCAGCTGGCGAGGCACGCGCGTGGCCCTCAAGCAGATGCGGATGGTCGAACTCAACCGGTACACGCCAACAGCGCCTGTTGTACCCTCGCTGCATGAACGCTCATATCTCGCCTCATTGGCGCGCGTGTTGGTAGGTCGCGCGTGATGAGCGACTTCCGCAATGAGGTGGAGATCCTGGGCAAGCTGCGACACCCCACGATCGTGGCGATGATGGCCTATTGCTGCGACGCGCCAGATCTTCTTCTCATGATGGAGTACATGGAGGTACGGTCCCTCCTAAATTTCTGTCGTGTGCTCTGGTCTGAGGGTTCTCGAACATGGCGTGATGATTGTAGGGAGGCAGCTTGCACGAGCTGCTGCACTCCAAGGAGACGAAGCTCAACCGTCTGCAGAAGACCAACATCGCGCTGCGAATAGCGCAGGGCATGAACTTCATCCACCTTTCCAAGATCATCCACCGCGATCTCGTATGCGTCCCTCCAATCCATCCTCCTTTTCGACTCCGAACTGTATGGCCTTTGCTGATTTTAGCTCCGACGATATGGTGCCTTCTCAGAAACCGCAAAACATTTTGTTGGACGAACACATGCGGCCCAAGATCTGTGATTTTGGTCTGTCGAAGACCCGGGAGCACACCCTCACCCACCAGGGCATCCACGGCACTGCTCCTTACATGGTACACACACGCACGCACACGCACACGCACACGCACACGCACACGCACACGCACACGCACTAAGAGGGGTGCCTCTTGCTCGGCTGCTCACGGTATTCGTTGGTGACAAACAGGCGCCGGAGCTGCTCGACAGCGACGAGGCTGGCCGATATGGCGGCAAGTCCGATGAGCGTGTCGACGTCTATTCCTTCGCCATCGTGTATGCCCCTCCCCCCACCTTCGCTTTCGTTCTTTGTATTGGCTCTCTTCCTTTTTGACAATCCCCTTTCACGTGTGGGCAGTCTGTGGGAGCTGTTCACGCGCAGGAAGCCGTGGGACGGCAAGGCGCTGCCGCAGCTGGTCTACCCGGTCCTCTCCGGCAAGCGGCCCGGACCCCTGCCCCAGGTTCGTCCCTTCTATTTTTCTCTCCTCGGCACCATCGCTCTCTTCTTTGCGCGAATGCTGACGCTCATGCCATCTCTCTCTAGAAATGTCCCAACTCGATCAAGGCGCTGATCGAAATGTGTTGGGACGGCGACTTCATGAGCCGCCCCTACTTCCACCAAATCGTACATCGCGCCTGCATTCCGCCAATGTGGTCGACACAATTGCTCAGTGTGTGTCGTGTCGTGCCATTGGCTGTGTGTGGCGTGTGGCATGGTCGCTAGGTGCCGGTGCTGGAGCAGGAGTACAAGCGACAAAAGACGCTCAAGCGCAAGTCGGAGAAGAAGAAGAAGGAGAAGCTGGTGCGCAAGTCCAAGGACCTGGCCAAGCGGGTCAAGGAGCTGGAGGAGCAGAATGCCAAGGTCGAGGAGATGATGAGGCGGCTCTCGTCCTCGTCCACCAACTCGCCCACCACCCTCGCCGCGCCCCCCTTGCCCAATTCCGGCAAGATGCGCGCCAAGAGGTCCGGCTCGGGCGACAAGAGCAAAGTCAAGGCGCGGACCTAAACCTTCTTGTTGCACCACAGCTTGTCCGGACATAAAAGTGGGCCTTTTTGTATCTCGCGAGACAGAAATTGTAGTAATCAGCGCGATCACTTGGGATCATAGATAGACACGCGAGCACTGCGTAATCCGCTGTTGTTGGTACGTGGGCGTTCGCGCGCACTGACGTAAGTGTTGACGTCAAGGACGGTTAGGGGTACGTCACTACTTACGCAAGCGCTGACGTAGAGGATGGCTTGGGTCACGTCACCACCTACGTCACTCATCCAACGGCGAAGCAGAGCGAGAGCTTCCCTTCACTGCAGTGGCCACCGCCAGGACACAGAATGTTCTCGACCTACGTACACGCTTTCTAAGGTCAATTTTGTTACAACCACATGTCATAATTGATCTGCCACCCACGTGGTGCGCCACGAGCATCACCAACATCTTGACGCTGTGCTGGGTCATGTCTTGCGCCATTGGCGGAGCCATCTCCTCGAATTCGCCCAAAGGACACGACCAAGATTCATGTTCTCTGCCCAAGACCCAAAGTTGTATCAATCAACCAGCCAACATGTCAGCACCACCGAGCGTAGGCCGTGAGTTCTCGCTCCTCTTCGTCCTGTCTTTCTTGCCTTGTGTTGATTACTTGCCTGACCCGAAGCTGCCCTCGTGGCGCAGTGGTTCATGGTTGGGACACAGATCAAGTGGAACTGTGGCTGCTGAAGCTGGGGTTCGAGCAGGACGTGCGCGAATGCCTACGCTCGTGTGGAGTGGACGGGCAGTACCTGCTGCGACTGGACGACCTCACCCTTAGCTGTCTCGGCGTAGAGAGGCTGGGCGACCGCAAGCGCCTGCTCCGCCGCCTACGGGGAATCAACAACTCCTGCTTCTTCCTTGATCTCGGTGTCTACCCATCTTTTTGGCCAGTCGACGCTTCGTTTTGTGTCCTATATTTTGATCGTTCCCTCTTCGCTCTTTGCAGACCCGCGCACTTGGACGCCAGACGAGGTCGCGACCTGGCTGAGGATGTGCGGCCTGGCCGAGTACAGCGCCCAGTTCGAGCTGGGCGGCATCACGGGGCGCCGGCTGCTCTTGCTCGACGAGGTGGCCCTGCGCGAGATGGGCGTCAGCAAGTGGGGCCACCGCAAGCAGATCCTGCGACGCACCGCCGAGGCCCGCCACTCATCGCGCCGGCGACTGCGCGGCCGGCCCGCGGTGGCCCAGTGGTCGGAGCGCGATGTGTGCGACTGGCTCAAGCTCATCCAGTTGGCCGACTACCGCCAGGTGTTCGTCGACCACCGCATCGACGGCCGACGACTGACCGCACTGACCGACACCGCCCTCGTCGAGGACATGGGCATCACCACTCTCGGCCACCGCAAGCGCATCCTCAAGGAGCTCCGCGCCGCCATCGCTGCCGGGGCGACCGCCGCGGCCCACCACCAGCGAAAAGCCAAGCCCGACTCGCCTGAGCTGGGTCGCACAAAGTCGAAACGGAAACGAGCAGAACTAGACCGGCCGTAAATCAATCTTGCGAAAAGATGAAAGATGTAAAAAGGGTAGAGATCGAATGATTAAAAGGGATCACACGATTGGGGGGAGGCGACTACTAGGCAGACGAGGAAGAGGCGGCGGGGACAGCCTTGGGCTTGACGACCTCGGCCTTGCCTTCCTGCTCCTGCTTGCCGGCGAAGCGGCGGGCGAACTCCTTGAGCTCTTGCTCCTTGATCTGGCGGAAGATGGGCACGGCGTCGCTGATGACGTGGCCGGCGGCCACCTCGAACGTCCAGCGGTCGGGGATCTGGGAGTGGTCCAGCTGCATCTGGCGCAGCACCTTCTCCGAGAAGTGGGGCATGAACGGCTCGAGCAGCGCCGTAAGCAGCTTGACGAGGTTGAGGCCCACGTGAACCACGGTGGCGCAGCGCTGCGGGTCGGTCTTGAAGAGGACCCAGGGCTCCTGCTTCTGGAGGTAGTAGTTGCCGAGCCTCGAGATATGCATGGCCGCCTGGAGCGACGCCTTCATTTTGGCGAGGTCAAGCTCCTTGACGTAGACCTCGAGCTGCTCGTCGACCTCCTTGATGAGGGTCTGGTCGTCCTCAGTGAGCTGGCCGAGCGCGGGCACGGTCGACGCGAAGCGGTCCTTGGTGAACTTGAGGCAGCGGTTGACGAAGTTGCCCAGGTTGGCCAGCAGTTCGTTGTTGTTCTTGGCACCAAAGTCCTCCCAGTTGAAGTCGCTGTCCGACGTCTCGGGCCGGTTGGCCAGCAGGTAGTAGCGCCACACTTCGGCCGGAATGCCCGTGTTCTTGGCCGCGTCACCGAACACGCCCGTACCTCTGTCAAGACAAGCACATGGCCACTGTCAGGAAGAGCCATGGCGTAATGTCGAACAAAGGGATGAGGGCAAGAGTAGAAGATTACCTGCTCTTGGAGAACTGGGTGTTCTCGTAGTTGAGGTACTCGGTGGTGCTGATGGAATGGAGGAGGGTCCAGTCGCCGCCGGTGGCCATCAAGGAGGCCGGGAAGATGACGCAGTGGAAGGGAACGTTGTCCTTGCCCATGAACTGGTGGAGCTCCACGTTCTTGGGGTTCTTCCACCACTATGTGAACGCACGGCGTACAGACAGATGGTAAGTAAGCAGGTCTCAGAGACAACAGAGGGAAAGACTATGTTACCTTCTCCCACTCTTCGGTGTAGTTGGCGGTGATGGAGATGTAGCCGATGGGCGCGTCGAACCACACGTAGAAGACCTTCTCCTTGTACTTGTCCAGAGGCACGGGGGTGCCCCACTTGAGATCGCGGGTGATGCAGCGCGGCTGGAGACCCTCCTTGAGCCACTTGTCCTTGGTCGTCGAGATGGAGTTCTGCGACCACGTGCCCTGGCTGATGGACTTGTCGACCCACTCGTTGAGCTGCCCTTCGAGCCGCGGCAGGTCCAGGAACAGGTGCTCCGAGAAGCGAGGCTGAATGCACTCACATCATCCACGATGTCAGATGTTCGTAGCGATGGGGAGAGAGAGTTAACCGGTGATGGACCGTACCTCGGGCGTGGTGCCGCAGGTCTTGCAACGCGGGTTGACGAGTTCGATGGGGTTGAGAAGGCTTCCGCACTGATCGCACTGATCGCCTCGGGCGTCAACGTAGCCGCATCCCTCCTTGGGGCAGGTGCCCTCGACGAAGCGATCCGCCAAGAACTTGGCGCACGTAGGGCAGTAGAGCTGCTCCAGCGTCTGGGTGAGCAGGTAGTCGTTCTTCTGGATGTCAAGGAAGATCTGCTGCGCAATCCTGATATGTGTGCAAACATCGCACGAAGACGGAGTCAGTCTCGAGCATACGTAACGACAAAAGCAAAGCAAGGGCCTAAAATGCTGAGGCTGGGGACAAGGTACGTGGTTTGCTGTTCGGTTGTGGTACGGCCAAACTTGTCGAACTGGCAGCCGAACCACTCGTAGATCTCCCTGTGCACCTTGTAGTACTTGTTGCACACCTCGATCGGGGTCATACCCTCCTGGAGGGCCTTGGTCTCGGTGGCCGTACCGTACTCATCCGTGCCGCAGATGTAGATCACGTTGTGGCCACGGAGACGGCAGTACCTGGGGTCACAGCAACGTGGTTAAAGTGAGAACCACTATCATGCGATTCACAAGGGAATGCCGTAGCATACCTGGCGAAGACGTCAGCGCTGAGGACGCAGCCGATGATGTTGCCCAGATGAGGAACGTTATTTACATAGGGCAGCGAGCTGGTGATGAGGATGTTGCGCTTGTCGTCCACAGGCAAGATAGGGTCTGCAGCCACAAACGGTGCGGGCCGTCAGTTTGCTGTCGACCGACAACACTGAGTGAGGAGAGAGAGAGGAAGGCGTACTTGTGCTCTCCACGCCCACACCGGGGAGGAGCTCCTCGGGCAGGGTGTAGGTGGCTACCTCGACCTCGAACTTCTCCTTCTTGACGACGGGCTCCTTCTTTTCCTTAGGCTTCGCCTTGGCCTTGCCTCCGCTGTTGATGTTGAAAAATCGCGTGGTTGGATTAATGCCAGTAACAGAAATAGTGGCGAGTAGGAGGTAAAAACGTACAGTGTGTCCTCAGGGTACAGCGCCTTGAACTCTTTTTGCTGTTGAAACATTAGATAAATAATAATTAGAAATTTAGAAATAAATGGGCATTTAAATGAAGCAACCTCGTACCAGCGCAGCGATCTTCTCCTTGCCATCCTTGAGGCGGTTCAGCACTTCATCGATCTTGGCCTTGTCGGCCTTGGCCTTCTTCAGCTCTACGAATTCCTTCTGAAATACGGCTTGTCCATCTTCGAGCACTTTAAGATCCTCCGCAAATTGTTCCTTTGTCTTTTCGCACTCCATTTTCTCTTCACCTTTGATTGATCCTAACACTGTGCCTTTGTTAATCGATGCGCGTTGTCTTGTTGCGAGTGCTGTTGCTTGGGGTGAATCGATTCAGTAGCGATGCTGTGCTGGCGTTGCCTTCTTTTTGCAGCTTGCGAAAAGCAGAATTATCCTGGAATGCAGAGCACTCAAATTCCGCGCATAGTCTGGATTGAATCCGCAAACAATCGCAGAAGCCAACGAAGGAGCAAGATGGCGAAGGGAAAGAAGAATCAGGTATGGATTGGACGGCAGCGTGGGCGTGCATGCGCACGGGTGGGACGGCAGGCATTTGATTAATCCCCCCCCGAATTCTTAGAATATGGTGGTGAAGCTCGTGAGCATGGCCGGCACCGGCTTCTTCTACACGACCACGAAGAACCCGGCCGCCACCCGCAAACTCTTCCTTCAGAAATATGACCCGATGCTCGGCAGCCACACCCTGTTCCGGGTGCGCTTCCCCCTTTGCACAGCTCCGCCATTTTAACGACCCCGGAGATCTGATTGTGCTCGACAATTTCTTCACTGCAGGAGGAAAGGATCAGCAGGAGCAAGAGGAAGTAAATATGTACATCGGAGACAGATTTTCTAATGCACAGGCTTTTCTCTTTCTTCCTGCCCTGTTTTCTTGATTGCTCTCTTCATCTTGGCTCCAGCTTCAGCGAAGCTCAGACATTCCGCCTCGGCCCCTCAATCCTTGAAGCGCTCGGCAACAAATACGACCACTCGCAACCAGACGAGCAACACACAACGAGGACGACAAATGGAGGGTAGTCACGAAGCGCACGAGGGTGGTGACGAAGTTTACCGCCGAGCAGCCAAGGCCATCAAGGAGGGCACCTTCTTGCTGGTCGGTGCCGGCGCGGGCATGTCGGCCGACTCAGGCCTCCCTGGTACTCAAACTTCACCCTCCCACTAACAGCTGCCAATGGCCGACGTCTCACTTGTGTCGTGTGTCGTGTGTCGTGTGTGTTGCCACTGTAGTTTATGGTGATGTGTCCAAGCTGGAGTTCTTCCAGCGCACCAAGCTGGACTACCGTGATGTATGCGACCCGTCCCTCCTGATCAAGAACCCCGAGCGCTACTTCGGGTGGGCCGCGCTCAACATCTCCAAGTACCGTGCCGCGCGGCCCCACGCCGGCTACGACCTCCTGCGCCGATGGCGGGACGACCTCTATCCCGCGCAGCAGCAGCAAGGACCCGGGACCGACGAGCTTGTGCGTACGCTGCACGCCAAGCTGCGAGACCCCACCAGCATCAGATCGCTCGAGGGCCTCGGCGTCTCCGCGCTGCCCGGGCGCACGTTCGTCTTCACCACCAACGTGGACGGCTTCTTTCTCCGCGCAGGGTTCCATCCCGAAGAGGTTCAGCCACACACACACACACACTCCGTTCCGTGTTTGTCTCACCACCATTGACCACGCGCGTGTCTGTGGACACAGGTGTTTCAGGCTCACGGCACCTATGAGCGCGTGCAGTGTGCAGGCCTCAAGCGCGAGGGCAGGTACGTACCGTCGTGCAAGTTCTTCTTTGCCGCTGCACAGTACGTTGGCTTACATTACATGCCTCTTTCACTGTACCATGGGCAGCAAGAGCCCGGCGTTCAAGCACTTCGATGGGCCGTGTTGCCAGAAGACGTGGGAGGTGCCACAGGACTACGCCATGGAGTACGACGAGCTGAACATGTCCGCGCCCGCGGGTGCGCCTCGCTCTAGCCCCACGTCGGTCGACCCCACCCACTGGGGCAATCACGCCACCTGCTCCCACTGTGGCAAGCTCGCCCGATCCAATATTTACGGCTTCGGAGGTAAACCGCACCACATACTCCAAACGTTTTTGGCTGTTGTTGGGTTGCCAGATCTGATATCCGCTTCTCACATCCAACGTCATCTGTAGATTACTGCTTCATCGAGAACGAGCAGGAGTCGGCCCTCTTCATGAATTGGTGCCAGGCCGTGCAGCAAATGGTGAAGGACGACCCCAAGGCCTCGGTCGTGCTGTTAGAGATCGGTGTAGGACTGCGGCTGCCCAAGGTACCTACCCTCAACTGTCATGATGATGGTGACCTCACCAAATGTCTCATGGTTTGAATCAATCATCAGGTGCGCGTGCATTTTGAGAGAATGGTGAAGGAGCTGCCCGAGGGACGGGCCACCATCGTCCGCATCAACCCAACGCCTGTGGACTGCGATCCCGCTACCACCGCCTCTGTAATCCACATCTACGATGGCACCCTCACCGCCCTACAGAAGATCGACGCCATGTTGCATGAATAACAGCGGCACCTCTTGTAATTGAACAGTCACGCAACCAGTCGCGTGCAGTGATAAATGCATCACGTCGCCTTTTGCCTCCGAGGGGACCCGACGGGCAGAGAGCTTGATGGTTGATGGATACGGCCATACTGCGCAGAAAGCACCGCTTCCCATCCGAACAGCGAAGTTAAGCTGCGCCAGGCGGTGTTAGTACTGGGT